>NW_026460882.1:0-77473 GCF_021730395.1 Mercenaria mercenaria | reverse complement strand
TGATAATTTTTTAAGTATTTATTCCTATATAACTTGTATAACAAGTAACCCCCAGGGTTGGGCCTCTTTTCACCACAGGGGCATTATTTGAACAATCTTGTTAGAGATCCTCTAGGCAATGCTACATACCAAATATCAAAGGCCTAGGCCTTGAACTTTCAGACAAGAATTTTTTTTATTTTTTTCCCTATATAAGTCTATGTTAAATTTGGGACCCCCAGGGCAGGCCTCTTTTCACCCCAGGGGCACAATCTGAACAATTTTGGTAGAGGACACAAGGCAATGCAACATACCAAATATCAAAAGCTTAGGCCTTGCAGTTTCAGGCAAGATTTTTTTTTTTTTTCCTATACAAGTCTATGTAAGATTTCACACCCCCTGGGGCAGGGCCTCTTTTAACCCCAGGGTTATAATTTGAACAATTTTGGTAAAAGACCACAATGCAATGCTAACTAGAGATGCTTTTGAGAAAAGCGCATGTCTCCCACAACTGCCTAATCATCTAAATAATATGTCAGTCTTTATATACTGTTTACTGAATCCACATGTGCATACGCTTTCTTGACACCAAAAGGACCCCTAGGGGTCGGTTTGGCAGTAAAACTACGCAAGAAATCTGAGTGGTTTTGGTAATTCAAGGGCCATAATTCTGAAGTGCCTAGGCCGATTTGGCTAGTTATCGAACTTGGCCGAGCACTTACTAACAGACACATTTTGTTGAAGTTTGGTGAAGATCGGATGAGAAATGTTTGACTTAGCGTGCGGACAAGCTTTGTGACAGACAGACACACAAACAGACACACAGACTAGAGTAAATCAATATGTCTCCCACACCACTGTGTGGTGGGAGACATAAATACCAAATATCAAAGGCCTAGGTCTTGTGGTTTTAGACAAGAAGATTTTTAAAGTTTTTTCCTATACAAGTCTATGTAAAACTAGTCTATGTAAAACTTGTGACCCTGGGGTGGGGCCTCTTTTCACCCCAGGGGCACAATTTGAATAATAATCATAGAGGACCATTAAATGATGTCACATGCCAAATACCAAAGCTCTACGCCTTGCAGTTTTGGACAAGAAGATTTTTAAAGTTTTTCCTTTCGGTTGCCGTGGCAACCAGAATTCTGCATGAAATTAAATTCTTTGAACATTTTTGAAAGGTGGCCACCCAAGGATCATTCCTGTGAAGTTTGGTGTAATTCTGCCCAATGGTTTTCAAGAAGAATTTTTTAGAAATTGTTGACGGACACACGACACACGTCACACGACGGACATCAAGTGGTCATAAAAGCTCACCATGAGCTTTTGGCTCAGGTGAGCTAAAAACAAGAAAGTAGGTCAGCAGGTCAAGGTCACAGTCAAGTGACCCCAAATCGCTTGTGGTCATCAGGTAATTATACTTAAACAGTCTAGGAAATATGATCTGATAATTTTTGAAGTATTATTCCTATGTAACTCATATAACAAGTGACCCCCAGAGCAGGGCATCTTTTCACCCCAGAGGCATAATTTGAACAATCTTGTTAGAAATCCACTAGGCAATGCTACATACCAAATATCGAAAGCCTAGGCCTTGCAGTTTAAGGCAAGAAGATTTTTAAAGTTATTTCCTATATATGTCTATGTAAAACTTCAGACCCCCCCCCATCCCGGGTCTGGGCCTCTTTTCACCCCAGGGTTATAATTTGAACAAGAGGGTCATGATGACCCTGGATCCCTCACCTGAGTAATATGAGCTACATCTTTCAAATGTCGAACTGATGATTTTTAGAAATTTTTTGAAAGATTTTCCGATGTACAATCAAGTAACCCCTGGGGCGGGGCCAATTTTAAGCTGGGGGTCATGATTTGAACAAAGTTTGTAGAAGTCTACTAGGCAATGTTACATATCAAATATCTAAGATCTAGATCTGGTTTATTTTTAGGAAATTTATGAAGATTTCCCTATGTACAATCAAGTAACCCTGGGGCTGGCTCAATTTGACCCGGGGGGGGGGGGGGGGTCAAGATTCGAACAAATTTTGTAGAGGTCCTCTAGGCAATGTTACATGTCAAATATCTAAGCCCTAGGCCTTCTGGATTATTTTTAGAAAATTTTGAAGGTTTTTCTATGTACAATCAAGTAATCCCATGGGGCGGGGTCATGATTTGAATAAATTTTGTAGAAATCTACCAGGCAATGCTACATGTCAAATATCTAAGATCTAGGCCTTCTGTTTTATTTTTAGAAAATTTTAGAAGATTTTCCTATGTAAAATCAAATGACCCCTGGGGCGGGGTCAATTTTGACCCCGGGGGTCATGATTTGAACAAATTTTGTAGAGGTCCACTAGGCAATGCTACATATCAAATATCTAAGCTCTAGGCCTTCTGGTTTATTAAAAAAAAATTTTTAAGACTTTCCTATAGAAATCTATGTAAAATCAAGTGACCCCTGGGGCGGGGTTAATTTTGACCCCAGGGTCATGATTTGAACAACTTTAGTAGAGGTCAACTAGGCAATACTACATGTCAAATATCTAAGCTCTAGGGCTTCTGGTTTTTGAGAAGAAGATTTTTTAAGATTTTCCTATGTAAAATCATATGACCCCTCGGGCAGGATCAATTTTGATCCCGGGGTCATGATTTGAACAAATTTGGTAGAGGTCCACTAGGCAACGCTTCACACTAAATATCTAAGCTCTAGGACTTCTGGTTTTTGAGAAAAGATTTTTAAAGTTTTTCTTTTCGGTTGCCATGGCAACCAGAGATCTGCATGAAATTCAATTCTTTGAATAATTTTTGTAGAACTCCATCCAAGGAACATTCCTGTGAAGTTTGAATGAAATTGGCCTAGCGGTTTATTAGGAGATGTCGTTTAAAGTAAAAGTTTACAAACGGACGACGGACGGTGAGTGATCACAATAGTTCACCCTAAGCCTTTGGCTCAGATGAGCTAAAAAGTAAGTACTTTAAAGGCATATCTGTACTTCTAATAATTTTTATGAGTACTAAATACTGCATGTAATGGTCAGATATCAAAATTTAAACTAGAGCTACTTTCGTGAAAAGCACATGTCTCCCACAACTGCCTAATCATCTAAATAGTAAGTCAGTCTTTATATATTGTTTACTCACTACAATATACCATTGAAGAGTAAAAAGGCTGGTTTTGGGTAATTCAAGGGCCATAATTCTGAAGTGCCTTTGGCGATTTGGCTATTATATCCCTGTCATTTCAAAAGAAAACTGAAAATTGTCTTGTACTGTTCCCCTTTCATGTCTTTATAACAGTAAAGGATACATAAATCATAGAACTCTGCTGGGTACATGCTCTGATCCCATAGATTAATTGCAGCTATTTTACACTGAAAAAGAAGACATAATCCAATCTGAAAATTCTACTTAAATGCAATACATGATCATGACTCAGAATGAGCATATTAGAACTTTCCTAGAACTATATAATGACAGTCAAATAACTACAAAAAGGACAGTGACAACTAGAGCTATCAATTAGCCCCATTCATATCCCCATAACAGGGCTTGTATCTGTATAAGGCTTAACATTGTTTTACCGCCATTACAAGGCTCTTGTTTGTATAAGGCTTAACATCATTTTAACCCAACTAAAAGGCTTGTGTCTGTACAAGGCTTAACATCACTTTAACCCCATTACAAGACCTGTGTCTGTACAAGGCTTAACATCACTTTAACCCCATTACAAGAATTGTGACTGTACAAGGCTTAATATCTCTTTACCCCCATATCAAGGCTGGTGTCTGTACAAAGCATTACATCATTTATTACAAATAAACAAGAGTGCCAGACTGTCACAAAATACACCCGTCATCGAACTTGGCCTAATTCAAGGGCCATAATAAAGAGTGCCTGGGGCCCGTTATTGAACTTGGCCGAGATATTATGCCCACAAACATTGTCACCAAGTTTGTTGAAGACTGGATGAAAACTGTTTGACTTAGAGGGCGGACAAGGCTAAACTCGCAGAGTTTGAGTAATTCAAGGGTTATAATCCAAGAGTGCCTGTGGTGATTTGGCTAGTTATCAAACTTGGCCAAGATATTATGCCCACAAACATTGTCACCAAGTTTGGTGAAGATCAGATGAAAACTGTTCGACTTAGAGAGCGGACATGCTTTTGGACGCTGACCTCCCACCCTCCCGCCATGAGTGTTCACATAATACGCCGACGGGCGTATAAAAAGTTGCTTCTGTAAAAGGTATAAGATTGCTTTCCCCGACTACAAGACTCGTGTCTGTACCAAGTATAACATCACTGTACCCTCACTACAATGATCCAGTCTGTAGAAAGTAAAACATCTATTTTCCCCCAACTACAAGGCTTATGTCTGTACAAGGTACAACATCACTTTTGTCCCCACTACAAGACTCATGTCTGTACAAGATATAACATCAATTTACCCCAACTAAAAGGATTCAGTCTTAACAAGGCTTAACATCACCCCCTCCCCCGCCCCCCCCCAACACACACACACACATACATACTACAAAGCTTATGTCTGAACTAGGTATAACATCACTTTACTCCCACGACACTGGTGTCTGTACAAGATATAACATCACTTTACTCCCACGACACTGGTGTCTGTACAAGGTATAACATCACTTTACTCCCACTACAAGACTGGTGTCTGTACAAGTTATAACATCACTTTACTCCCACTACAAGACTGCTGTCTGTACAAGTTATAACATCACTTTACTCCCACTACAAGACTGGTGTCTGTACAAGTTATAACATCACTTTACTCCCACTACAAGACTGGTGTCTGTACAAGTTATAACATCACTTTACTCCCACTACAAGACTGGTGTCTGTACAAGTTATAACATCACTTTACTCCCACTACAAGACTGGTGTCTGTACAAGGTATAACATCACATTACTCACACTACAAGACTGGTGTCTGTACAAGGTATAACACCACTTTACTCCCACTACAAGACTGGTGTCTGTACAAGTTATAACATCACTTTACACCCACTACAAGACTGATGTCTGTTCAAGGTATAACATCACTTTACTCCTAGTACAAGACTGGTGTCTGTACAAGGTACATGTATAACATCACTTTACTCCAACCACAAGACTCTTGTCTGTGCAAGGTGCTACATCACATTACTCCCACTACAAGACTCAAGTCTGTACAAGGTATAACATCACTTTACCCCAATTACAAGACTGTTGTCTTTACAAAGTATAACAACACTTTACCCCAATTACAAGACTGCTGTCTTTACAAAGTATAACATCACTTTACCCCAATTACAAGACTGCTGTCTTTACAAAGTATAACATCACTTTACCCCAGTTACAAGACTGCTGTCTTTACAAAGTATAACATCACTTTGCCAAAACATAAATAAGTGTAAGTGTAAATGATACTCACAGACTGGGAATATGTTGTACCAAACACAAAAGCTGCATTCTGTTTATCAGTAGTGTCAGCACACAGTTGTATACGCCCGTTCTGAACTGTGTTCAGTCCAAGATATTCACCATGTATGTTGTACCTGACCAACCTGTACTCGAGTCTGGACACTGGACTGAATGTATACTGTGTCTGGAGAAAATCATCCTGAAGAACATCATCTCCTTGCATTGGGAGAAGCCCAATCCCACCAGCCTGGGCATAATACAGTGTAGGAACATACTTCAATGCACCTCTGAATACAAATACATATAAAACAGATAATAAAAATTGTAATGAAATGTCAATGTACATTTAACAATACAAATACAGTCAAATATGTAACTCTTAATACAGCTGGTTTTGTTTCTATTTTAACATTTACAGAGTATTTTAACCTATGAATAAAGACCACTTTCCAACAAAGATCACTTTTTGTCTCTCCAAATGGTGGTCGCTATTAACAGGTTTCACAGTATGTTTAATCAATATTTTATGTCCATTTGTGAAGGAATACAAGATAAAGATTAATGTTTGTAGTCAGAAATCTGAACTCAAACACAACATAGTATTAAAACATGGTTTTGCTATAAATTATTTCGATTCTAATATGCCCTTAATCTAAAACAGTACATAAAATATAGAAGCGCTCTTTCTTGGTCACAACAAAAACATTGACGTCACCACACGTTAACGTGACGTCACTCTAGCATAAGAGTGATTTAACAGAGAAAAGCATATTAGAATTAGATATGCGATTGTATTGCATGTAGACTGATTCAGATATGCGATCGTATGCATATGTACACTAATTTAAAAATACCATCGTATGCATGTGGATTGATACAGAAATGTGATCATATGCATGTAGATTGATTTAGATATGCCACTGTATGCATGCAGATTGATTTAGAAATGCGATCGTATGCATGTAGATTAATATGGAAATGCGATCATATACATGTAGATTAATATGGAAATGCGATCGTATTGCATGTAGATTAATATGGAAATGCGATCGTACTGCATGCAGATTCATTTCGAAATGCGATCGTATGCATGTAGATTCATTTAGAAATGCAACTGATGTATGTAGATTAATTTCGAAATGCGATCGTACTGCATGTAGATTCATTTAGAAATGCAATTGTATGTATGTAGATTCATTTAGAAATGAAATCATATGCATGTAGATTCATTTAAAAATGCAATCGTATCCATGTAGATTCATTTAGAAATGCAACCATATGCATGAAGATTCATTTAGAAATGTAATCGAATGTATGTAGATTGATTTAGAAATGCCATCGTATGCATGTAGATTAATATGGAAATGCGATAGAATGCATGTAGATTCATTTAGAAATGCAGTCGTATGCATGTACATAGATTTAGAAATGTATCAATTAGTTACTAATTTTGCCAGAACTTGAGATATAATTCTTGTGCTCTGCACTACCTTTTAACTGTATTTTATGACAACTGCAAGTGATGTGGGTGATCATGTGAAACAACTATATAAAATGGAAGAAAATAAACTGAGTACATTCAAGGACAGCAAAAAAAGAGAAGAAATTTCATAACAACATTAAATTTTTAATGTTAAAACTGAAAACTTGCTGGCAAAAGTAGCAGAGGCCAGTGAGCATTTATGCTAAGCAAACCGGCAACAACATCGTGTCATACACTTTAAATTTGTATACAAACTTATGCAAAAACCACTTACGCTTGAATCCAAGCACTTAAATATACTTCACAAGCATTATTGAGGTCACTGGTTCGGAAGTCTTTGTTTCTATATTCATACAGAGTGAGAACACACATGTTTGCTAGAACGTTACAAGCTGTCTGGTTCCTGTTAACGTTACACAAAGCATATGATGCCTTCAAGTTGTAGCGTAGAAACTCTGATACTTGGTCCACCTGGAAGTTTAAATGAAATGGATTTTTAATAAACATCTAGTACTGCAGTAAGTGTATAAGATTATATTTGCTAAAAGTTCATTCTCTATAAAACATATAGGAAGGTTATGTAAATGCACCTGATAATTATCAGTCAACAGAAAAGAAGAGTAGGTAAACTGTTTCATTGTGACTTTTGTCATAATTCAACATTTATTTTCCCCCTAGAGCCGTTTAGATGCCTAAAAACAAGGTTAACAAGATGAAGTGAATGAAGCATTGCCATGCAATACAAAGTCCCCTACTAGAAGGCACCTAATTTTCTCTACTGCAGTATAACATAATGAACTGATTTCTGTCAATGATGTACATACAATATGTTATAATACAACACTTCGGATAAAAATTTGCATCTACAAAACATTCTTGGTATCTTATACAAACAGACTTACAGTTCTTGGTATCTTATAAAGAACAAACTTACAGTTCTTGATATCTTATAAAGAACAAACTTACAGTTCTTGGTATGTTATACAGAACAGACTTACAGTTCTTGGTATCTTATAAAGAACAGACTTACAGTTCTTGATATCTTATAAAGAACAAACTTACAGTTCTTGGTATGTTATACAGAACAGACTTACAGTTCTTGGTATCTTATAAAGAACAAACTTACAGTTCTTGGTATGTTATACAGAACAGACTTACAGTTCTTGGTATCTTATAAAGAACAAACTTACAGTTCTTGGTATGTTATACAGAACAGACTTACAATTCTTGGCATGTTATACAGTACAGAGTTCTTGGCATGTTATACAGTACAGACTTACAGTTCTTGGTATGTTATACAGAACAAACTTACAGTTCTTGGTATCTTATAAAGAACAGACTTACAGTTCTTGGTACCGTATAAGTACTTATTTCTGCGGGCTTAATATTCTGCAATTTTTTCAAAATGCGGTGGTATTAAATTTCTGTGTACGTTATTTCTGCAGTGTCTTTCTTCTCATGTTGAGGGGATTTATTTCTGCGGTTCTGTATTCTACAGTTATTTCATTAATTTCAAATAGACAGGTACGTATTTTGTTGTTATTTTGACAGTTATTTTGGATCCCAGTTTGAAAATAAAAGTTCACGGGTACTGATGTAACATCGTCATCATCACATAATGTTAATTGTTACATGTAAGGAGAAACAGTCATTTTACGAATACGATCATATCAAACAGACACAAAAAATGCCTGAATCTATATTTTGCAAATATTTTTATCTGTGCATTGTAACGGTATGATCATTTTTGTTAATCACGTCTTTTTCAAGTCCCATACAAATAAAGGTAAACATGACCATCGCCAGATGGATATCGGTTGACAACAGACACAAAGGATACAACGGATTGTGTTTGTCACATAATAAAAGAAAATTGAAACTGACAGCTGCCTGCTAAATGGTGAACGAAAATCAAAACATATTCGATGTTTTTATTATGGTTTATTAAACAGAAACACAATAATAAAAACGGCTTTATTATTGTCTTATACTTAATCGGATTATAATGGCAACTTGTATCGTCGTATCACAGCATGTCAGAAGAAAATTTTCTGCGGATTTTAAATCTGCGGTCTTATTGTCTTCCGCAGAAAACACAGAAATAAGGTTCCCGCAGAAAAAAGTACTTATATGGTATGTCATACAGAACAGACTTACTGTTCTTGGTATCTTATAAAGAACAAACTTACAGTTCTTGGCATGTTATACAGTACAGACTTACAGTTCTTCGCATGTTGTACAGTACAGACTTACAGTTCTTGGCATGTTGTACAGTACAGACTTACAGTTCTTGGTATGTTATACAGTACAGACTTACAGTTCTTGGTATCTTATACAATACAGACTTGTAAGTTCTTGCTATCTTATACAATACAGACTTGTAAGTTCTTTGTACCTTATACAATAAAGACTGACTTCTTGATATCTAATACAGTTCTTAGAATCTTATTCAGTATAGACTTACAGTTCTTGGTATCTTATACAATACAGACTTGTAAGTTCTTGGTATCTTAAACAGAACAGACTTGTAAGTTCTTTGTATCTTATACAATAAAGACTGACTTCTTGATATCTTATACAGTTCTTAGAATCTTATTCAGTACAGACTTACAGTTCTTGGTATCTTATACAAACTGTCACTTTCAGCAATATTTCCCAAATATGACTTAGGTATACAGAATCCTCCAGTCTGAAAAGTAAAAAAATACATAAAGTGATCTAACAACCTTGCCCTTTTACTGACAAGAGCCGCAATCACAGAAACAATAGTGGTGGTTTCTCAGAGAAACACACTGTGTGAGTAAGGTGTATTATGAACTATACAAACATAGCAAATTAAAATGTAACCATAAGAAGATAAAGATAGACCTGCTAAGACCCATTTTCCTACTAGGATTTGATCCAATAACATGTCGTTTCTTTGTAGAGACTGTAGTGAAAATTATTTAATACTGGAGATTATTTAAGACATACTCTAGTGTAGTACAGACCACAGATAACAATACTAGCCTTGAAGATTAGAGATAAGTAAACTTGCAACAAGACAAATTCATGGCAATAAGAAACAGCTACATACAAAATGTAGCTTAACTTCATCAAAACAAAAGCATGTGTTATGGGACATGTGCCATTCAGCTGGTATTATCATGACAAAGAAGTACACTTATTCTTTTCTAACAAGTATTTTTATAGACTTTAGTTGTTTTTTTTTGTTATTTTAGGATATATTTTTCAAAAAAAAAATGTCTTCCATTTATGACAATTGTGGAAGACTTTTACTTTTCCATATGGTATGCATTTTACTCTTCTTTACTGACAAAATTATCTATACAAAGTGGCAACTGTTCTGTGATGGCAACCAGATAGAGGCAGCAATTCAGAAGACAGAATGAAACTGAGAGTCATGCCATAAAAAATGCAACCTGAAAACAATCTTAAGGTCAACATTGATGCCAGGGTGAGTACATTAGCCCTTCTTACTCCATAAACAGTCAAGCTAAAATTTTGATACTGGTACTCACAAATTCATTTGTGCTTGTTGGACAATTGCAGTTATTATCTCCAGACACTGGTAAAACATTTGTACATTTTTCACATCTGTAATGTTAAAAAAACATTAATAAAGGGTTGTACAAAATATAAAGAGCACCAGATGTGCAGAAATGTGAAAACTGATTTTCAACAAACTATTAAAAATACAGAATGCTCTCCAGAACGAAAGTGACCTTACTGCCTAGTGCTCTCAACTGAGAACAACATCAGAAAACTGACAGCCCATGAAGTCATCCAATCATTTTTTTTATAAAGTGGTCTTAATGCCCCTGCTGCATAAAAACTCTAAAGCACTGCTGTTGCTTAGATATTCTATAGCACTGTTGCAGCATAAATACCCTTCAGCACTGCTGCAGCATAAATACCCTACAACACTGCTGCAGCATAAATACCCTACAGCACTGCTGCAACACAGATCATACCCTACAGCACTGCGGCAGCATAAATACCCTACAGCACTGCGGCAGCATAAATACCCTACAGCACTGTGGCAGCATAAATACCCTACAGCACTGCAGCAGCATAAATACCCTACACTGCTGCAGTATGAATATCCTACAGCACTGCTGCAACACATATACTCAACAGCACTGCTGTAGCAAACATACGCTACAGCACTGCTGCAACACAAAGATACCCTACAGCACTGCTGCAACATAAATACCCTACAGCACTGCAGCTGTATAGTTACCCAGCAGCACTGCTGTAGCATAAATACCCTACAACACTGCTGCAGCATAAATGCCCTACAGCACCATTGCAGCATAAATACCCTATAACACTGCTGCAGCATAAATACTCTACAGCACTGCTGCAACACAGATACTCGACAGCACTGCTGTAGCAAACATACGCTACAGCACTGCTGCAACACAGATACCCTACAGCACTGCTGCAACATAAATACCCTACAGCACTGCTGCAACATAAATACCCTACAACACTGCTGCAGCATAAATACCCTACAGCACTGTTGCAGCAAAAATACCCTACAGCACTGCTGTAGCATAAATATCCTATGCACTGCAGCACCACAGATACTCAACAGCACTGCTTTAGCAAACATATGCTACAGCACTGCTGCAACACAGATACCCTACAGCACTGCTGCAACATAAATACCCTACAACACTGCTGCAGCATAAATACCCTACAGCACTGTTGCAGCATAAATACCCCACAGCACTGCTGCAGTATAAATACCCTATGCACTGCAGCAGCACAGATACCCAACAGCACTGCTGTAGCAAACATACCCTACAACACTGCTGAAACACTGATACCCTACAACACTGCTGCAGTATAAATACCCTACAGCACTGTTGCAGCATAAATACCCTACAGACTGCTACAACATAAATAACCTACAGCACTGCTGCAGCATAAATATCCTACACACTGCAGCAGTATAAATACCCTACAGCACTGTTGCAGCATAAATACCCAACAGCACTGCAGCAGCATAGTTAACCAACAGCACTGCTGCAGCAAACATACCCTACAGCACTGCAGCAGCATAAATACCCTTTAGCACTGCTGCAGCATAGATACATTGAAGCACTGCTGCAGCATAAATACCTTATAGCTTTACTGCAGCATAGATACCCTACAGTGCTGCTGCAGCAAGAATACTTTGTCAAAATAGTCACTGTACAGTGCACCTGTAGCATGAATACTGCAGCATGAGATACCCCACCCTGCTTTATTAATGTGTCTAAGACATTCGCAATGGATTCTTATTTTATTTGTTGACATAAACATTCAATGCGCTTGAATTAATGCTTATAGCAACTATCATTACGCGTACAAACAGACGGTATAAGCAGTAAATATAGAACAAGAGCTGTCGGAGGCCAGCAACGCTCGACTATTCAACAGCCTTGTCGACTGAATGAATACGAGCAGGGATCATCCTACAAGGCGATTTGAGCGATATCGTCGCTGTAAAGTCGGCCACTTCGCCTAATTATCGCCTCCGGGCGAAATCCAAATCGCCGAGTTTTTTTAGAGTGTTGTAATCTGTTTACTTAAAACTGTAAAACTTGATGCATAATTCTAGATTAATTACCGATAAATCCATAGTCAACCCCGCCTACTCGCCTGTCAAACTTCAGCCAATCGTAGCATTAATATCCCACTGTGTTAATCAATAATATTGTAAGCCGCCCCCATTTTGAAAATTTTGGATCGGCGTGTAAAAAGCCGATAAACTTAACGAGTGCATGATCTTATGCATCAATTGTATATTATTTCTTGATTTAATTAAAAATTACTGACAAAATTGTTTCAAATACGGCCAATTTCTGTAAATGAATTGCCCAGGCGCTGTGGATAAAAAAAAACGATGCCGCGGACGTCTGAACTGCCGTACAAAATATTGTAAAAAGATCGCCATTATCTACAAGTTTGGTATTATTTTCGAAAAGATTAATGAATAAATCAATTAAATGTATAAAACTGAACACGTTGATGCAAGAATCGGGCATTCTTAAAGCACGAGAATCGAAACATGAATGAAAATTTTCACGGCGTTTCAATCGTGCACCTGATAAATTTACGAGTTTCGGACATGTAAATTTCGGATAAAAATACTTTATTTAGAAATTCATGAAAATAATAATGCAATTATCAATTTCCTTAAATAATTATAGCAAGACCAATAGAAAGTGGATATATATATATATAGTCAGTAAACTGAATACTATGCCAAATCTTCTCTTTAAATATCTCGATTTCTCCCTGAACTCTGTGGAGAGAGGTCACTTCTCCCTAAAATTTTGACCTAGGATGATCCCTGACGAGTCGAAAAAGGGGCATAATTTAGTAAAAAAAGCAAAATAGGGTTATAGAACCTGCATAGTGCTTATCAGCTCATGACAGTGGACAAGTGTTTGAAGTTTCAATCCATTCCCATTAGTGGGTACTGAGATACCAGCTTACATATAAGAATTTAACCCAAAACTCCTAAGTTGAAAAAGGGGCATAATTTTGTAAAATGCGAAGTTGAGTTATTGACCCTTTGCACTGCATGTCATATCATGACAGTGAAAAAGTGTGTAAGTTTCAATCTTTTCCCATTAGTGGATACTGAGATACCAGCTTACATGTACATACAAAAACTTAACCAAATATTTCTATGTTGAAAAAGGGGCATAATTTTGTAAAAAAGCAAAATAAAGTTATGGGACCTGCTTTGTGCATGTCAGATTATGACAGTGAACAAGTGTGTGAAGTTTCAATCCATTCCAATTAGTAAGTACTGTGATACCAGCTTACGTACAAAACATTAACGAAAAAATTCTAAGTCGAAAAAGGGGCAGTATTTTGTAAAAAAGCAAAATAGAGTTATGGAACCTGTGCAATGTAAGTCAGTTTATCACAGTAAATAAGTGTGTGAAGTTTCAATCCATTCCCACAAGTGGTTACTGAGATACCAGCTTACATACAAAACCTTAACCAAAAATTTCTAAGTCAAAAAAGGGTCATAATTTTGTAAAAAAGCAAAACAGAGTTATGTAACCTGTACATTGTAAGTCAGTTTATCACAGTGAATATGTGTGTGAAATTTCAATCCATTCCCACAAGTGGTTGCTGAAATACCAGCTTAAATACAAAAACTTAACCAAATCGGGACACGAACGCATGGGCGAGTCCAATAGCTCTACTATTCTATGAATAGTCGAGCTAAAAAGTATCGATAATTCCGTTATTTAAAGGCCTGAAAGTATTTTCACTGATGTGCCAAACAATACTTTGTCAAAATTGCCCTACTACAGTGCTGCAACAGCAAGAATATTGAGGCAAAATGGTCTCCCTGCAGTGCTGCAGCATTAAGAATACAAAGGCAAAATAGTTCCCCTAGGGTACTGCTGCAGCAAGATTACTGAGCCAAAATATCACCTCCCCCCAGCCAATCACATCTGCAGTAAGGAAACCAAGTATATTAACAGTCCCTCTACAGCACAAGTCTTCCAAACTGAAAACATCAGGGAATCAAGATTTGTGCTCATACAAATCACCTCACCTTGAACACTAAAGCAATCACGACAGAACATTTAGGTTAGCAAGTTTTTTTAGAAGCCAGGTATTTACTTTTAAAATAGCGGCAATTTTAGCTGGAAAAGCATGCGTAGAACCTCACAACCCCTGGTTTCAATGTCAAGTGTCCTTCCACTAGGTCTGCTTGCATAAACAATATAATGGACAAACTGTACCTTGTTTTATCAGCACTTGGCTGGGTCCCATCTGAACAACGCTGACAGCTGATTGTGTTGACCTGGGTACCTTGTTCTGTATACCATTGTCCCAGTAGCTGACGTTCAGGGCTAATCTCTGTAACACATAACTTAAAAACCTGATATAACCCATTCAGAAACAATGGCCCTGCCTTCTGCTGTATGTCAAATTAGGAAACTGTTCATACTACATGGGATTCTGCTGTTTGTCAAATTAGGAAACTATTCATACTATACAGGATTTTTTTAACCATATAGAGATGACAAAATGTAAAATTGAGTACATCTGTAACTATGCAAAACACCCTGTCAGTTCTAAATGTTCATTCTTAATTTTGCAACATTGAAATAAACCTTATAATCAAGTATAACTAACACAAACACACTTTTTCCAGTAAGACATAGCAACTTTAAAAACAACTACTTTTTATTGTGATTTTAATGCGTTTAGTATACCAGGAGTGAAATAATGCCACATCATAGTTTTTGCATTATTTGATAATGACATCATTTCATGCATAGAACACATCGGTAGAACTGACTTTGTCTATGATAACTGAAGAAAGATAAAATGCCATGTTTGAGCAGAAAAAGCTAACATGTGAAAGAAAGAATCTTACATTTGTGTCTTTCCACATTAAATTTACTGAACTTGTCGATTAAAAATGATAAAATGCTAGACATTTTACTATTTTATTTAAATCATTTAATAACTTCAGTAGGTAAAGACATTTGTGTAAGAGCCTATTCTTATTTCATTTTAAACTATTTCATGGGTAGTCAAACAACTAATTATTAAACAAGTTACCCTAAACTTTTCTGGATTTAATCTAAAACTATTTAAGATAGTCACAATGTACTGTGGACCAAACAGTCATCCCAGTCTGGTATATGTATGAAAGTTATATCACAGAACTCCACTGTCTAGTGTACTATTTCACAAATAATCAAGGCCTTCGAGTAGTTTATCGTCTAATTTACCACGGTTCACTTCAGAGTTCAGATGTATAGGAATTGAACCACAAGGGCGTTACCATGGTAAATTAGACGATAAATCACAAAAAGGCCTTGACCGTTTTCATTCTGACATGCTCATTTATATATTTTAATAAATATTATGCTTTACTTCATTTACCCGAGAAGTAATGTATCGGACGTCATGTGGCAATTTTACGTCATAATGCTCTCTTACCAGTCCACGCGTCAAACGTTGTTTATCGCATAATATAGAGTTTGATTTCCTTCTTTGATAAGCTGGAACTCAAATCGAGCCATGTTAGAATTCTTCTTAAACAAAAAAAAAATGTTACAAATGGTATGCACCTAATGTTCCATTACAAGAAGCACATGTATTAGTTGTTGTGTCCACTCCTGCTGGACATTTCAGACAATTGTAGCCAGTAGATGAAGCAACCTGTAATAACCAAGAAAATTATCACATGTATATTTTTTTTATTAAAAGCACTGTCTGACAAGAGGTACTATTTCAGTAATAAAGCATAAATTATGATATTTTAAGGACATTACTGATTTACTTTTAAGATGAAGCAATATGCAAGCACTTAATTTGTTACAGGTGTAGCATCCAATTAGAAAGCACTGCATCTACTTACCACTGTGAGATTTTGTTTGTTTGCAGCCCATTTTAGATTATGATGCTAAAGATTTTTCTCTGCAAAAACCTTTCCTCAGATATAAATCAAGTATGACAATATTGATCACTCTTTTAGATAATCTACAATGAACACATGAACAAAATACATCTGGCAAATTATCAATGCAAGAAGAAAACAAGTGACTGAGAATTGCAGCAGCAATACAGAAGTCCTCTACCAGTATAAAACTCAATGCACACAAAGTTATGGAGCTGAAACAATTTTGCTTGACCTTCAGTAGTGACCTTGATCTTTGACTGACAACCATGGGTCATGTGCGCGATACATAGTGTAATCATAGGGAACATTTCTGTGTAGTAATAAAATATTCCTTCAAAGCAATTAAAAGTTATGGGGCATAAACAAATCTTACTTGAAACTTAAACAATGACCTTGACCTTTAACTGACAAGCATAGATCATGTGTTGACACACTGTCTCATCATGGGGAACTTTTGTGCCTACCATTAAGGTAATCCATCAATGCATATAAAAGTTACAGAGCAGATACAATTTTTACTGTGTAGTAATAAAAAAATTCTTCAAAGCCATTAAAAAATATGGGGCTTAAACAAATTTAACTTGACCTTAAACAGTAACCTTGACCTTTAACTGACAAGCATAGGTTGACACAATGTCTCACCATGGGAATGTTTGTGTGTACCATTAAAATATCAATCAATGCATATAAAAGTTACACAGCAGATACTTTTTTTACTTCTTTGAGCTACAGGCATAGGTCATATATGTGCATAATCTACGTATTGCCCTCTATAAATATATTAAGTTTTATGAACCTAGCTTGAATACTTTTCGAGTAACTGCAGGATCCAGATTTGCAGACAGACAGACTGATGGAGGGCATTCCTATAGTCCCCTCCAGTGTTCCACCTGTAGGGGACTGATAATGGTAAAACTGAATGTTTGAGAGTTATGCCTTACCTGACCTGCTGGGCAAGCTTCACATGTGACATTCCCACCAAAACTTTGCTTGTATTTGAAGCCAAGTTTACAAATACAGGAAAAGCCTGAAATCCATGTAAACATAATTATCCAAAATAATATATTATTTATGCTTATAACTTATATCCATAATTGTCTGTGGATGAAAAGAGAAGAATCTAATGGCACTCAGTTGTTAGTGAAAATGGGTGTTAACAAAATTATGCTGTATCAGCTGTAATGGCAGCCATTTTAAGTCAAAGCAGTAAACTTTGATAAAACAAGTGAATGAAGTATTGCCATGCAATACAAAGTCCTCTACTGGAAGGCACCTAATTTTCTCTACTGCAGTATAGCATAATGAACTGATATCTGTTAATGATGTATAAACAATATTGTACTATATATACAGTATGTTATAAACAAGTAACTTGGATTAAAATTTGTATATATGAAACCCTATAGTTGATTTCATATAGCATTTTTGGCCGATTATAAAAAAGGTAAAGTTATTCATAGTAAAGAGAAAAAAAATCCATATATGTCCACACAAAACTCTTTACCAGGTAGAGATAGGTCAAAATACACCTAAAAATTGGATGTAACATGCATGTTGTACCACAGAAAACTGGTCTCGATTTTTCCCTACGGCCTGTAATAAATAAGTTACAATATAAGCTATTTATAGTAAAACAAAGAGACATAATTCTAAACAAGAGGGCCATAATGGCCCCATATCACTCACCTGTCATCATTGCATTTAAGGACAAGAATGTCAAAAAATCATAATCAAGATCAATCAAAAGAATCATGAGAAAATATAGTTGAAATTTTCTTAAAGGTATAGATACGTCAAAATACACTTATGAATTGGAGGTACCATCCATGTTGTACCACAGGAAAGTGGTCTCGGTTTTTCCCTATGGCCAATAATAAAAAAAGTTACTAATAAGCTATTTATAGTAACATAAAAGGGAAGTAATTAAAAAAAAAATTATTGTAAGTGAACAAAAGAAGGATCTGCCAAATAAAAACAAGAGCACTGCAATGCAACGCAAATGCAGAGCAATATACACACAAAACAAAGCCATATGACCTTTGACCCCTAAATGTGACCTTGACCTTGAAGTGAGCCATCCAAAACATGCCCTCTGCACATCGTTTGGATGAGGTGAACATTTGTGTCAGGTTTCTTTGAAATCCTTCAAGGGGTTCAAGAGTTACAGAGCGGCAGGGAAATTGCTAACCAACAGACAGACGAACACCGAGGCGATAACATAATACGATGGCATATAAAAAGGAATCGAGATCTTATGGTGATACAAGCTGTGTGCAAGTTTGGTTAAAATCAAATCATAAATGAAGCTGCTATTGTGCAGACAAAGTCAAAATAGCTAATTTTGGCCCTTGCCCGGGCCATAACTCTGGAACCCATCATGGGATCTGGCCAATTCAAGAAAGGAACCAAGATCTTATGGTGTCACAAGTTTTTGTGCAAGTTTGATTAAATTCAAATCATAAATGAAGTTGCTATTGTGCAGACAAGGTCAAAATAGCTAATTCTGGCCCTATCAGGGGCCATAACTCTGGAACCCATAATGGAATCTGGCCAGTTCAAGAAAGGAATCAAGATCTTGTGGGGATACAAGTTGTGTGCATGTTTGGTTAAAATCAAATCATAAATGAAGCTGCTATTGCGCAGACAAGGTCAAAATAACTAATTTTGGCCCTTTCAGGGGCCATAACTCTGAAACCCATTATGGGATCTGGTTGGTTCAAGAAAGGAACCGAGATCTTATGGTAACACAAGTAGCTTGTAAGCTGTCAACACGGTGTTTTTCTTTAGTCCTTTTCTTTAACACTATTTTCCATTGTCAATCTAGTCGTGACACATTTGAAGAAATGATTAGACTAAAGTTCATTTAAACCAACACATTATAAAACATTTGTCATTGTTCCTAATTTTCATAACAAGAGCAAAACCGTCATGCTTACTGTCATCAATACTGAAAATAGCAGAAAGAACAGTTATGCAGAAAGAATCTGTACCACCAGGTTTTCCTGTCAGATAGGCAGCGCCTACTTTCATATTATTATTAGACAGACTTCAGCAAAACAACTTGCAGCAGCAACCTTTAAATTTCAAAACTGATAAATAAACCGCCAAGTTTTTCATGTAGCATTTACGAACATGTCTGGACTCACCATCTGGGCTTGTGACTTGGAAGTTCTCATCTTGTGAACAATCTACGCATTCCAGTCGTGTCGTATCAAAGTATTGCCTGACTGTACCAACTGTGTTGCAATTAGAAGGTTCTACAAGCGGTATAGGGACTAGTTGGGCCTGAATGCAATAGATATTTGACAAAATATAAGTTAACAGTATAAATCTCTTCTTAATCACCGCCATTTTTGTTGATAGATACCATTTGGTTTACTCGGTCATCTTCCTTCGATTTACGTTAAACTTGATTTATGTATGTACTTGTTTTTAGTCAATTTGTTTAACCAAGTTGAACTTTTTTTTTGGAATTTATATTTTATTTCCAGAGAACTCCTTTTACATGTTCATAATATAGTATGAATACTTCAGTAAATCAATAACATCATATGTTGAATTACAAACAGATGACTGAACATAATACATAGTGACAAAGTCAGTGAATAACAACAACTGGAAAATAATTAATTAATAACGGATCAACAGGAAGTATGTAATGTGTTTAATGATTTTTTCATTAACGTGGCTAAAAATATAGGTAACAACTCAATTGAAGTAAATGAAAATCATCCAAGTTTTGTAGAAATCAAAGAAAACACTTCAATTAAAACTGAATTAACTTTTAAACCTGTTAGACCTGATTTTATTGATAAGCAAATTGATAAGTTATGCATTAAGAAAGCCACAGGAGCAGATGGTATTTCCTCTAAACTAGTTAAGCTGGCTAAACCTGTTATCTCAAATTATATCACTTCCATGGTTAACCAGTCTTTTACAACTTCAGCTTTCCCTGATACTTTAAAAATGGCACAAGTCACTCCTTTACATAAGAAAAACAGCAATCTTGAGAAAGGCAATTATCGCCCAGTCAGCATCCTTCCAATTGTGTCTAAAATTTTCGAACGTGCAATGAACACCCAAATCGTTGAATTTTTTTATCAGCATTTTAATATATATCTTTCTGCATTTAGGCCAAAATTTGGGTGTCAGACAACATTATTAAGGATCATTGAAGATTGGAAACAAGCGCTCGATGAAAATAAATATGTGGCAGCAGTCTTGATGGACCTGTCCAAGGCCTTTGATTGCCTTCCTCATGATTTGCTGATTCTTAAATTAAAACATTACGGAGTTAGTGATAGTGCATTAATGTTAATTACAAATTATTTAAGTAACAGAGAGCAATGTATTAAACTGGGTCATTTTACTAGCAGCTTTCAACATATACACAAGGGTGTGCCTCAGGGCTCTATCGTTGGGCCTGTTTTATTCAACATTTTCGTTAATGATATTTTCCATTTTGTAAAGAAAAGTAACTTGTATAATTACGCAGGTGACAACACACTATCTCATTCGGATCACAACATTAATGAAGTAAAAAATTCTTTAGAACAGGACAGTCTTTCTTTAATACAATGGTTTACTGACAACAAAATGCAGGCAAATCCTGATAAGTTTCAGGCAATAGCTTTAGGACCAAAATTAAACAAAAGTAACCTTTCCATAGATTTAAAAGATACTTCAATTATTTGTGAAGAGGAAGTCAAACTTTTAGGAGTTACAATAGATTTTAGATTAAATTTTAAAACTCATGTTTCAGATATTTGCAAAAAGGCTTCTAGACAGTTAAATGTGCTAAATCGTATTGGGAAAAATCTTTGTAAATTAGGAAAACTTAATATTTATTACTCTTTCATAATGTCAAATTTCAACTTCTGCCCCTTAACCTGGCATTTTTGTGGTGAAGTAAATACAAATAAAATAAAGACAATTCAAGAAAGAGCTTTACGGTTTATTTACAATGATTATACATCAAACTATCCATCTCTCCTAACTAAATCCAACCTACAAACCTTAAAAACTAGAAGATTAAGAACTATTGCCTTAGAAACATTTAAAATTATTAACAAACATGCACCAGTTTATCTTCATGATCTGATTACAGTAAAAAATAACTCATATTCTTTTAGGTACAGCGACACTGCAGAGGTTCCGCAAGTTAGAACCCAATGTATGGCCTGAACTCTTTCCACTCAGCAGCGCCCAGATTTTGGAACTCACTCCCTCAGCATTTCCATGAGGAAACAAACCTGAGCCAGTTCCGGAGTCTGATCAATGCCTGGAGCGGACAGAGTTGCAGATGCTCTTCATGTGCTGTTTTGAGTTAACCTCTGTTACATGCTTATTTTCATTCTGCTTTTGCTGATTTTATTTTGTTGTGCTTGCTTTTACCTAAGCATAGTATTTCTAAATGTATTTTATTACAGGATTTTCTTTGCTTCTTTGCTTGGTGTACATTGTACCTGCATTATTTGTGTTATGCTTTATGTTTGTATGCACGCTATACAACGTTTTGTTTTGCTGCAACTATCGAGATGCAGGTGCTAATCAGGTCATCTTGTTTTTAATTCTATCTTATAGGTGCTTTAGTAAATCAGACACATTTATGCTGTCTTTTTAATCCCCCGCCGTGGCGGAGGGATTATAGGAATGGTCTGCGTCCGTCCTTCCGTCCGTAACAAAATCGTGTCCGGTCCATATCTCCTAAACCCCTTGAAGGATTCTCATGAAACTTGGGTCAAATGATAACCTCATCAAGACGATGTGCAGAACCCATGAGTCAGCCTTGTCGGTTCAAGGTCAAAGTCACAACTCAAGGTCAAAGGTTTGAGCCTGCCATTTTGTGTCCGCTCTATATCTCCTAAACCCCTTGAAGGAATTTTATAAAACTTGGGTCAAATGATGACCTCATCAAGACGATGTGCAAAACCCATGAGTCAGCCATGCTGGCTCAAGGTCAAGGTCAAGGTCACAACTTAGGGTCAAAGGTTTGAGCCTTCCATTTTGTGTCCGCTCTATATCTCTTAAACCCCTTGAAGGATTTTCATCAAACTTGGGTCAAACGATCACCTCATCAAGGCGATGTGCAAAACTTATGAGTCAGCCATGTCGGCTCAAGGTCAAGGTCACAACTGAAGGTCAAATGTTTGAGCCTTCCATTTCGTGTCCGCTCTATATCTCCTAAACCCCTTGAAGGAATTTTATAAAACTTGGGTCAAATGATTACCTCATCAGAACGATGTGCAGAAATTATGAGTCAACCATGCCAGCTCAAGGTCAAGGTCACAGCTAAGGGTCGAATGTTTGAGCCTTCCATTTCGTATCCACTCTGTAGATCTCCTAAACCCCTTGAATGATTTTCATCAAACTTGGGTCAACTGATCACCTCATCAAGAACTCATGAGTCAGCCATGTCAACTCAAGGTCAAGGTCACAACTGAAGGTCAAAGGTTTCAGCTCTGTATCTCCTAAACCCCTTGAAGGATTTTCATGAAACTTGGGTCAAATGATCACCTCATCAAGACGTTGTGCAGAATTCATGAGTCAGCCATGTCAGTTCAAGGTCAATGTCACAGCTAAAATCAAAGGTTTACCCTTTCACTATCCATAGCAGTGGCGGGGGATTTAGCTGTCTTTCAGACTGCCTTGTATTTTCAGTTTTTATCCGATGTTTATCTTAGGCATCTTTAGGCTACGGTCAAGATTAGCATCAGTACCTCAGCTTTTCTTTTTATATGTAAATGTGCTGTTACATTATGATGTTTAATAATATGTCTGCAAATGCGTTTTTACTCATACTAAAATTGTGTATCAGTTGTTATATATTTGTTAAATAAGTCGGTCAATAGCTATTCATAGCTAATGTTGATTTGTTTGTGCCATACCGACAATAAATAAAATTTGTATTGTATTGTATTGTATATTGTACAACAACAGTCGTGAATATTCTAATATTCTATTGCCAGCAAAGATATCATCTAATATTATATACTTTCCTACTTATAGACAGAACAAGATAACTGAAGGGAGATAAAAGCTGTTATTAATGAAAACATACTTTCTAACTGTTTCCCTTTGTAGGGCTATGTTAAAGTCACGAAGAGAAAACAGATGTAAAGCTAAGAGATTGATATAAAACAAAATTTGTTATTTTTATTCTTTAAAATTTTAAATTATCTTTATAATAATATTTCTTATTCTTAATAACAATTTAGTCATGCCTTTTCTAACTTACCTAATCCATTCTAAGACTATGTATTGAGAAAAAATATTTTGCCAGTGGTTATAAGTTATAAAGTACACCGATTATCATTTTCTTCAGTTTGTTTAAGACAATAGAAATATTCACTGAGTTAAAGAGAGAAAAAAAGACAACAAAAGGTAACAGAATCTAGTTTGTAAGACAAGGTTGTCAGTTGATACTGTAATATCTTGAACACAATACTGACAATCCTTTGATGAGTTCCAGGTGTAACACAAGATGTTTACTTTGCTATATATATAAGGATATGTTAATCTAATCACATCTCCATTAATAGGATTATCGACAGGTGCTTAAATGATTGCTTGAATAAACTGTCCATCATACACCAGAAATCACTGAAGTTTCTATGTCTGAGGTTTCACTTTCTACATCACTCATAGCTGAGGAGAGAGTCCGTTTCAAGATTTTGCCCACAGGCAGCAAGCGCGGTACCCCTCTTCTTGTATCCACAGATGGATTCAGCTATACTACTCTGAAGCAGCTGAAGGATGGATCAAAGGTCTGTCGATGCTCCATTAGAAATAAGCGCAACCCATGTCAAGCTAAGGTAACGTCAACAGAAGACTCGTCGTTCGCAAGAAACCAGACATAACAGCCCATGTTCATCCATCAGATCCCAGTCTACTCTACAAGAAGGAGTTGATCGGCAGGATTAAGGAGGAGGTCAGTCATCACATATACCACTCGGCCCGTGACATCGTCAAGACTGTCTTACAATATCGGGGAGCTTGTCCGTTACATCAGACAACAGTGGATAGAGTCAGTTATTTCCAATTGAGAGCTGGTGTGTCTTCAAGTATAGGATCCGCACGAACTATGACGTCAAAGGTAATAACTTAGCAGTCTTAACCAGTTCAATATATTTAAATGCAAAGTCAAAGAAAATGCTTTGTCTTCTTAATCTAACATTCAAGCATAGCAATACCTAGAAATTGCTTTTGTAAAAAAGCACATGTCTCCCCCAATGCAAAATCGTATAGGCAAGAAGTCAATAGGGGTCAGGAGCGAAAGTCAAAGAGCCACTGATGGTTGGCTGCAATAGGGATCATCTACTTCGCATGTCCAGTCATCCCGC
This sequence comes from Mercenaria mercenaria, assembly GCF_021730395.1. Lineage (NCBI taxonomy): Eukaryota > Metazoa > Mollusca > Bivalvia > Venerida > Veneridae > Mercenaria > Mercenaria mercenaria. Next base: position 52,805 of record NW_026460882.1, on the reverse strand, counting down.
TAAATTTCAACACTATTGGCCTAGTGGTTCTCAAGTCATTGTTCAGGCTCCTGTGACCTTGACCTTTGATCAAGTGACCTCAAAATAAATAGGGGTCATCTACTTTGCATGTCCAATCATCCTATTAAGTTTGAACATTCTAGGTCAAGTGGTTTTCAAGTTATTTTCCAGAAATGATTTTACATGACCAGGCCCCTGTGACCTTGACCTTTAATAGACTGACCCCAAAATCAATAGGAGTCATCTACTCTGCATGTTCAATCATCCTATGAAGTTTTAACATTCTGGGTCAAGTGGTTCTCAAGTTATTGATCGGAAATTGTTTTCCATGTTCAGGCTCCTGTTACCTTGACCTTTAACAGAGTGGCCCCAAAATCGATAGGGTCATCTACTCTGCATGTTCAATCATCCTATGAAGTTTCAACATTCTGGATCAAGAGGTTCTGAAGTTATTGCTCGGAAATGGTTATCAATGTTTAGGCCCTTGTGACCTTGACCTTTAACGGAGTGACCTCAAAAACAATAGAGTCATTTATTCTGCATAAACAATCATCCTATGAAGTTTCAACATTCTGAGTCGAGTGGTTCTCAAGTTACTGACTGGAAATGGTTTTCAATGTTCAGGCCCCTGTGACCTTGACTTTTAACGGAGTGACTCCAAAATCAATAGTAGTCATCTACTTTGCATGTACAATCATCCTGTGAAGTTTCAACATTCTGGGTCAAGTGGTACTAAAGTTATTGATCGGAAATGGTTTTCAATGTTCAGGCCCCTGTGACCTTGACCTTTGACAGAGTTACGCCAAAAACAATAGGGGTCATCTACTCTACATGACCAATCATCTTATGAAGTTTCAACATTCTGGGTCAAGTGGTTCTCTAGCTATTGATCGGAAATGGTTTTCAATGTTCAGGCCCCTGTGACCTTGACCTTTGACGGAGTAACCCAAAATCAATAGGGGTCATTTACTCTTCATGACCAATCATCCTATAAAGTTTCAACATTCTGGGTCAAATGGTTCTCTAGTTATTGATCGGAAATGGTTTTCAATGTTCAGGCCCGTGTGACCTTGACCTTCGACAGAGTGACCCCAAAAACAATATGGGTCGACTACTTTATCAGCCCTACAACCCTATGAAGTTTGAAGGTTCTAGGTCAAATGGTTCTCCAGTTATTGCTCGGAAATGAAGTGTGACGGACGGACGGACGGAAGGACGGACGGACAGGGCAAAAACAATATGTCTCCCCCTGACGGGAAGTGACGTTACGTCGTTTGACATCGTGTTTACAGGAAATGACGTCACGTCATTGAGACAAAACAAGTATTATAAAATGGATGTTACTTAGCTGTATCAATGACTTTTCATGTTTTTATAAAGGCCAGGTGGCCGAAAATTCAATAAAAGAGTGATTTTTAATGAAATATTAAAATATATATAATACATCACACAAGGAATATACAGATGCATTATAAGCAATGAAGGGTTAGATCAACAATCCCTTTTGAACTAAATTCTATTTACTGTATTGAATTCTTTTAAATACATTATTATAATTTCATTTATCTCCCTTTCAGGTTGGCATAACCGTCTAAACAGTGACTGTGGGTACCGGTCACTATCCTTTTACCGAATGGTGCCAGCTCTGCGAAAATATTCCCTTGATGCCGAGATCGACATTGATGAACTAGTTGACCATGGTGTTGGGAGGCAACAGCGCCGCCAAACAAGACATTGTGAAAAAGAAATATTCGAGCTTTGGGATCAGTATGAAAAGAAGGAACTGAGCGCAACCAAATTCTTTCAAGGAATCAGCCATCATATATGGTCCAGCCGAGTATATGGCTAAGTGATCGACATTAAAAAACTAAAGATGATTGAAAATATCCAAGGCATGAAGTGATTGCTAATTAGACACACAAAGTATTATTATATATATAATTTACAATGGCATTATCTTCTAAATATGTATATTGTGCTATGCATTTAAGAACGAAAACACAGATATATTTAGAACTTACATTTGTTACAACTGTATATTTTGTCAAATTGTGATATCTTGGCCATCCTTATTATATTTGTAAATTGCCAAAGTTATAAGCCGATATCCAATGAATCTGAAACTGAAACTATAATAATGTACATTTTTATATGTTAATTTGTTACAGTTACATGAAAATGTAAATGATAAATTATGAAAATTAACAAAAGCGCTATATCTTTGAATTTGTTCTTTTCCTTCTTTTAAGTTTTTCAATGTATAATTGAATAAAACAATATTGGCATGTGATATGGTGGAACTGATTAATTGCTAGACATACTAACATCTCTGGAATGTGAGAAATGATGTACACTTGTGCATAAAAATAATTTAAAAAAAAAATCTACTTACAGTTTATAGCTCTCTTGAAAGCTATTAGAAGAGACCGAGTTTTCGTTAAATCTAGATCTATCACGTGTATTATAGTTTTCTATAACTTTACATGTCTATAGAAATCTCGCCTTGATTTTATGGGATTTTTTTTACATAACTGGTTAACGAGAGTTCATGTACTTGAATTAATATTCAACAGGTTTATTGCAAACATTTTATGAATGTACAGAATTAAAAAAAAAAAAAAATCAGCTGTCTTTTCTTCAATATTTTTTTCTTCACAAATCAGCAGATTTTAAGCTACTAGATTTGAAAAACTTTAAAATATCATTACGCTTCTGGATAACCAGAGCCCGGATAGCTCAGTTAATTGGTAGAGCACCTGCGTGCTGTGAGTTTCGTTTTTGGGAGGCTGCGTTTTTGGAACATGGCATTCTCTGTTTGATATTTATCCTTGTTTTTTTGCAAGCAGGGCGTCGTAGGTTCGGGTTATACACTAATCTTTTACTCGTTTTATCGTAAAATTCAAAGGTTTCAGAAACCTGATGGGGCGGAGCAATTGTTTTGCTATGGTTATGCAGGTAAAACGATATTCATAGAAGTTTGTGTAAACTGACTTGAACACTAGCGAATTTGCATGTCTTTTTTCATTTACAAATATTCCTAATAGTTTTTTTTTCTAAAGACAAATCCTTTATTGTTGATTTAGGTTTTATTGTCGTTCATGAAATACAGCTTTCTGAAATGTGTACACGGAGAAACGTTTCAACGACTTACCAACAGCATATAGGACAGATTACACTAAAAAGAAAGTGACTACTCAGTGTTACATGTGAAGAAGTCCAAAATGTAGTGCCATGCTGTTATAAAATCTGGTATAATGAGTCATATTAGGATGTGGCAGTTATATTTTTGGCTTAGTTTTATTGCTTATTGTATTGAGAAAAGATCTAGACCATTTTCATTGTGAATGTTTAGGTATTAGTTTTGTTCTTTGAGAAAATGTCTACACATGCGTAATTGGTAAACAGCTACTTTCATGGGAGCATTTTCAGAGGGTGATGTTTTTCAGAACAGATTAATTTTCTTAAATATGTACATAGCATGTCAATATTTTTCTATTTTTGATAAGATGACATGTCATACTAAATGACCATATATGGTTTTCGTATCAGTGAAATACTCTAAAGTACTGCAAATGAGGTCTCAAGATTTCATTGTTTATATAAAATAAAGAAGAAACTAAGTGATAGAGTGTAACCTATAATAGATCTATTAATAGTGAAGAAATGTTACGTCACCGATAAGGTCTGCTATCTAAAAATAGCACATTCATCTGGGGTCTTCCTCCTCCATAAAAGCCGGGAAGTCGCCAAAATTGTGTTGGTGCGACGTTAAACCCAATAAATAAAAAAAATAAACATAATTAAATAATAGATTTTGCACTCATTTCCTTTGTTTTTTTTTTTTTTTGTTTTTTTACGTTTCTTGCCATCACATCGCAAACAAAATGTTCTTTAATTTCTATTAACTGGACCGAGAAACGCTTTATCTATACTGAACTACGCACTTTGCCAAATTCTTTAAGAATGTAGACAGTGCAGTTTTGAAATTGTATATCCATGTTAGCAGTAATATACCGATTTTTCATGAATATCTGAATGGATGATGTTTCTTCTATCATTCTGTTCATTTTGTGACACATCCCACTTTCTAAAACGTTTAAGAAAGAAATATACTCACTGATAAAAAATTATTAATACTGATCGAAAGCGTTAATTAAAGCACAAATGTATTCACAGAACAGAAAAAAAACAAATTGTTCTTCTTAGTTACCGTTATATATCATTATTATATTTTGTAAGTGTGTCATCCGTAGGTGTTTATGAATTTAACTCTTATAAAGTTTGTAAAAGGCAAATAAATTCTTATGATCGCATACTAGTAACTTGAATTTATTGAAATTTCGAAATGTCTTGAACAACATGTATACTTTCAAAATACACTGTCATACATAATTATTTGCGGCCACATATTCAGTTCTTCGTTGAAATAATTAGCACCTTTGAGATATATGTATGTTCGTATGTTCTGTTTATTACAAATGACCCCTTAGTGTGACATGTAGATATTTGACTTTCGGTAATAATTTTGGATGCTGTTGCTCATCTTATGTAGCACCATACTTTTCTATCAAATCATGCACAATTATGTATTTTCAATAAGGATATTTATGACGGACCCCGACCACAACTGACATCACAACCACCGCATAAGCAATCATCTGTTATGAGAATCAGTTGTTTAAAATGAAATAGAAGTTATGATTGTGACGGTGCTGATATATGCTTGAAAGAATATGCTTTTCTTCGGCGTTTCGAATCCGAAAATATTGTGCTTTGTTAATACCAAGACTCTAAAACTGTTCTTCTGATGTTAGATTTTAATAATATCATTTGCAGAATATGGTGCAATGTGCATGCAACGTACTTTTTAAAAGTTTCTTTCTTTATTTGCTTACGCTGTTTGAAAAGATCTTGGTCTCCTTAAAATTATCTGCATAATTTATTTTGTATATTTTCTACGTTGTTCCAATATATTTATTTAACTAGTTATTGTTTCCGCATGTTATTTATTCTGTTAATGAGTGCGTCAGGCAGCATGTAGAAAGCAATTCGCGCATTGCATTATATGGTATAACTGATATATTGATGGCAGAGTGATGTGCCAAGTGTATGCAATACATCCGTTCTACACTTAGATACAAGATACAAGAAACTTTATTTAACGTCGGATATGAAATTAACAATTAACATTAGCTTAAAGCTATTTCCCGACAAACGTATGATATAGTAATAACAAAATAAAATGAAAATAATAAAACAGCTGTAAAGAGAAAGCATAGTCATAAAAGAGCAAGGGAAGTAACTCTGTAACAGTACATAAACATACTGACTTTGTTACTCCCCTTCAAAGCAAAATTCAGTTTAAGACATACATGCTGAAAAGATGGATACAAAATAAATAAGCAAAACAAATTTTAGTTAATTACAAATAAGTAGATGACATATGGGTATTGTGGCAAGTGTAAAACAAAAACCCTATTTAAGTAAGTGTCCCAAAAAACTACCGAAAGAAAGGTGTAGATTTGGGAAAAGGGCCTGGAGAGGTCATTCACTCCACCACACCCATATCTGTCATCTACCCTAGGAGAAAAGAGCACACAAGTTAAAACATAAAAAAACAAAACAAAACAAACAACTTACACTACATACTATTTACATAAAATTAACTAAACTAAGACAAACTAAGAGAGGAGCACATAATTAATAATAGGCTTTTAAAGCACATGCAAATTAATACTAGGTAAACTAAACTAAATCTATACGATGCAACTAAGAAATTTAAAAAAAATGAGGCATGAAGAGTATTATACAGAAAAAGGTAAAACCAGTGGGAAAGCTGCTGATCTTGACCTGGGCCTAAAAACTGCCATAAAAGTAACTATAGTAAAAAACTGATTAGCAAAAATAACACAAAAGTGTGACAGATAAGATGAGATTAAGAACATATATCTCCTCAAATCAGATTTGCGAAGAACTGATCAGCAACTTTCTCACAGAAAGTCATGTTTACATAAAATGTGATAACAGCAGCATTATTAAAACAAGCAGAGAATTACAAAATGAAACATAGTTTGAACAAAGGATATGAACTAAATACACAAAAAACAACTTATGTACTCAAGACAAAGCATGATAGAGAAAAAAAAGCAAGCAAAAAACAAGCAAGCAAAACAAAGCAAGCAAGACAACACCGCATACAATAAGCAAACATACAGCAAACACTCACTGACACATAGCACATTTACATTTGGGGCCAGTCCAGGTGCGAACCAGTCTGACAAAGTCTTTGTACCTATCTATGGTTATCATGTCATTTGGCAGACTGTTCCACACCCTGACGGCCTCAAACCTAAATGAGTTTCTTCCATACCTTGTTGTCCTTACTTGTGGCACTTCTAGAACATTTTCATACCTGAAATCATAATTAGAAGATTTTAATTTTACAATATTTTGCAGATATTCAGGCGAAAGATGGTGTATACATTTAAAAGTTTCGATGGCAATGGTTCGTAGTCTGTTTAGATGTAATGTTGTTAAATTTACTTTGTTTAAGAGAGTTTCATATGAAGAAGTAAAGTCATTATAGACAATCTTAAGAGCTCTAAATTGTATTTTTTCAAGTTTCTCAGTGTTAGTTTTTGAACAAAAGTGCCAAATTAGAAGACAGTAGTTAAAATTTGATCTAATAAAAGATTTAAAAATAATTAGTCTTGTATTTTCACTGAGAAATTTGCTCAGTCTCTGTAAGACGTTAAGTCATTTGGCGGCCTTTCTGCAGAGATTGGTAACCTGGGAGTCAAAATTTAGCTGGAAATCAAGATTGACTCCTTCCCTGACATTTCTAAAAAAATGATTGTTTCAATGTTTTTTTTCCCCATTTTTTGCACTGATATCAACGCAAATTTGTGGAATTTTCAATTTCCCTTCCACTGCCCCCATAATTATGAGGAGAAGGGAGGGTCATAACTTTGAGAACATATTCTGATATTACGAAATGCATTCAAGTTGATGTGCGTTTTCTACTTATCTAAAATCTCATTGGTTAAAAATGCTAAATACAGATAAATTAATTCTTTTCGTTGTTGCAAAATCTTAACTTCAGGTCCCAAACACCAATTATCAGTAAGGTATTTTGCTACATTGGCTCGAAATAAAAACTTTAGCCAGGTTATTAAAAATTGACCAATGGACGTTCGGTAAATTATCAACAAACATCGCCGCCATCTTGTTGGAAATTCTGTACACGAGAGAGAGAAGTTTATACTGGAGCCACACATGTGCTAAGGAGATTTTTAATTACTTCAGGTCTTCGCCACGAAGCAGGTACGACGTTAATTCAACATACTGTTCACATTTTCATCATAATATTCCTTGCCATTGTTCGAATCGAATGCGGCTGTGTCTGTTCGAGTCAAGATTTTTGTTCATCGGCAAAACACAGGCCAACAAAGCAGTAATATTTTCGTCGACTAACTCTACAGTATTATACTTGTTAGATAAATATCGTTTTGACGTACATCTTCCATTCCTCGTCATGAATTATTGAAGCCAGTAAAATTCCCAGAGTTTTCTCCCTTGCAAGCTCAGCCCAAACATTTTTTTAGACAATCTTTTAAAGTTTTCATCGCAAATAGTGGTCTAATATAACCAGTGGTATTGTAAGCATTAAATAATCTGTACATAAACTGTTGATGCAAGCAAACTGATAGGATGTTGTTCAGAAAATTGTTTAAATTAGGAAGACATACCCTGCTTTTTGCCAAGGAATTCCTTTTGCCAATATTCATTGTTGTCTTGGGTATACAGTAGCTAATAAATTTGCTATATGTTGTATCAGGGTCACTCAAAGACCCTGGTTGTATATATAAAATTTACAATCTTCTGAGAAGTGTAACATATATAGGGCTGGGTACCGCCTTGAAAAAAATACCGCGGTATACCACGGTTTTTTCCTAATTACCGTGGTATATACCACGGTATACCACCATATTTATCGTAAGACTTACAGCTATGGTAGTGGTCATAAAAATATTGAAAAACTCACAGAAATACTTAATTTATTATGAGCAACAACGAAGACTAGTTACTTGACTAGAATTAAAGAAAAAAAAATACACTGGAATATTAACTGGACTAATGATTAGTTAGATTAATGACCCTTAGTATTTTTTACCAGCGTGTATTCGTCGGAAGACGCCATATTTTCTCTAGGGAAGCACTGGGTCACATGTATATAGGTCGCGCTTGTTTGAAGTTCGATTCGTGCACCCGTTTGATAAACCAGTAACGTTTATGAAGGCTTCATCAGATTGTTTTCAAACAAAAAAAAATAAATTTCGACTGAACATTTTCCATACTATTTATTTCTTTTTTAATACGTGCAAATACATACTGGGATATTTTAAACTATCATCATTTAAACAAGAAGTCGGGACTCGCCGAATTTACCAGACTCAAAGTAAAAACAAGTGCGCCCATGACGTCATCCATCTATACAGAATAATCTGGAGGTTTTCGAAGGTTTTGATTGGGGATCACGCGGTCGATCATACATGTTCAATTGCACCATTGGGTGGTTATTTTTGGAAACTAATAATAGTAGCATGGGAATTCCAGAGATATAAATCGGAAAATCATGAATGGTGTCAATTGCTGTTACAGAAGGCTACATAGACAAACTATATTAAAAATAAACAGAGGTAGGGATAATGTTGATAAAATACCGGTATTCCCCGATGGTACCGCGGTATCGTACCACGGGAAGATGGTACCACGGTTACCGGTATACCGGTAATACCGCGCACCTCTAAACATATAGCAAGGCCCATTTTAAAAAAAAAATTAAGTACTAGCCTTATGTTCTTAAATTATCTACAAACCAAAAAAAAAAAGCACCAAGAAAAAGTAAGTTTTTGCTATATGGAATATAGAGAAAATTCGTGTGTCCAACTTTTCCCACACTATTAACCTGATTTGCTTCAAACTTTCACAGCTGAGTAGAAGACCATAATAAAGGAAGGAATTTTTATGGTGAATAGTTTTACTGCAGTTGTGGCCCTTTGATAGTTTTTGCTATATAGAGAATGGCGCAGTATGTGGAGGCATCTGTGTCCTATGGACACAATTTCTAGTTATCATAGAAACTTTGTTTAAAGTTTCGCTTGTACTGGTATCGGACATGTACCCGAACAGTACCAGTATCCGAATTCTCGTTATTTCTCCTTTTATGTAACCCTTCATAAAGGGAGTACTATATGTTTTGGAAGGCTGTTTCACAAGCAAGCATCGAGCGAAATTTCGTTCATCAATGACAAGTGTTTACAGAGAAATTCTACCTTCTTTATTAAGCAATCAACTTTCTGTTTTGTTTACATCTGAGGGATTCCACATGACACGCATGCGCGGAAGACAAACCCATGTTTGTCCTATTCCAGGGAGGTAAATCCTGAGCTTATGATTTGCACTCCGTTGTAGAATTACTCTCCCTTTATAATTAGTTAAAATATTAAGGAAATTATTATTGCTATTGCATCACATGGGTATTTAGTTACAAGGAAGAGCGCTCGCTTCAGGTGTGTGTGAGAGGTCGTGGGTTCGAATCCCAGCCTCCGCTTAAACTTTTATCTTTTTTTTATTACTTTTTTTAAAATCTATATAACACAGCTTAAGGACTTAAAATCAATATAAAACTCCCATATACCAGGGGGTACAATGTATACAGTAATCAAATAAACTACTGTTTACAAGCTAGACAAATACACGATGTGAAAGGTGTAAAGTCTGAAGTGTTGCATAATATGATTGTACAGGTGCTGTACGGTACCGTACGTAACAGAACGGAAGATAGCCACACCCTGTACGATTTATGAGGGAAAGTTGTAAAGGTTAATTACATAATTTAAAATCAAAATTATAAAAGATTTTCAGTCAAAACAATTTAAAAACCATTTATCGGAAACTGGTACTGTAGATAAACCAATTAACGTTAATTAGACTGCCCTTTTGGAGTCCCTGTTTTTGGACGCATGCGCAGATAAGGCTGGTATTGTTTACATCCTTGCAAAGAGTAAAGACTAGGGTTTAACAATTTGTAGATTACTTTTGTAAACAGTTTGTATTTAAAAATAAATATAATGAAAACCTTCATTTTTTGTCGGAAACTGGTCTGAAACCAGTAAATGTAAGCATGTTTCTCAGGTATTACTTGACCTGATGTTTTTGGATTTTCCACATGTCTTTGCCATCATAAGTCATAGGATGAACTCACTTGACAAATTTCATCATTCTGGCCAACATTTTATCAAATTTATGCCCCTTTTTCAACTTGGACTTTTTGGAGAATGTTTTAAAAGCTTTCGTGTTTAAGCTAGTATTAGTTGGAAGGGCTTCAAATAGTCGAGGGCTCTGTCATTGGACAAATCTGTTCTTATTTGAACCTTATATATCTGAAAGCAAAATTGTTGCTTCGTAACTGATGATTCATTTCGCAATTTTAATATAATATAAGTATGATACTTAAAATAGGTATGGAAGTGACAACATACTTACTGAAACAGAATATATACGTAGTTTTAAGAGAAATCTATATTTAAAAAAATAGGTTATTACTTAATATTAGTAATAGTATTAGTTTATTAATGCATTACCTTCAGTCACAAGGGGAAGTTTCAGTGGTCGAAATTAGTATAGTCAGAAAGCCACAGGCAAGTAAAATACAGATAAGATTGGAAAAAATCTAAATCTAAAACTTTCAATATAGTGTTTTAGTTTTAAGTTTTTGATAAAAAAAACATTGGCCACTTTTCATTATGCATGTCCTAAGTTGACACAATAGATCTGATTGGTTGATCGATTATGTAATTTCCCACCCTGCATACAGCTGCTTCTCGCCACAATATAATGTGGCAATGATACTTTTTACATAAACTTTTGTTAAACAGAGAATAACAGGCTACTTGTCTGTCTTTTGATACCAATGTTGTCAGGTCGAGGTTGATACAGGCTGGAAGGTGTGAGATTCACCGAACCCGTTAAGCCCATATCTGCCGAGCCTGATAACACTGGTATCAATAGACAGTTGTCTGTTATTCTATTTATCATGAAACTCATATAGCCTGCTTAGAACAACATATATCTCTTATTTTGTAAAAATTGACTTCCGAAGCAAAAAATAAATTGATATTCATATTTTATGGATTTGAAAATTCATCCGCTTCTGAAACATCTGAACTAAACTATACGGCAATCATATTGAATTCAACTTAGACAATGTGTATTAACTTTCTGATATTCTTGTTAACAATAAAGTAAATTCTTAATGCGTAAAAGTAAAAAATCATCCTCTTGAATAAATCAGAACATGCTTTATTTCCACATTTTTAAACATTTGACTCTGGCAACTACATATCCCAACTACAGAACATATATATATATTGATCCCCTGCTCTTCCTAGCTTACATAAATGCCACAAAACGTCAGTTCCAAAGTCCGTCTGTTTGCAGATGACACGGCAATATATCTAACTCTGACATCTGCAGACCAATCTGTGACTCTCCAAAATGACCTCAGACTTCTAGAAAGTGGGAGTTGGAGTGGGATATGGAGTTCAACCCCTCCAAGTGTCAAGTGATCCACGCCACTAGAAGGAACATTCTATCCCTACCCAGTATTACCTACAATTCAAATTGAATTGGTCAGCTCAGCTAAATACCTAGGCGTGGATATCTCAAATGACCTGTCATGGGACAATCACATAAACAGGTCAACGAAGAAAGCTAACCAAACCCTAGGGTTTTTATGAATAAAAATTAAGGTCAAATCCCAACCTGTAATACCGTTGCTTACCAGACTCTAGTCCGACCCCAGCTCGAATTTGCCTTCGAGGTATGGTTGCCCCACACCCAAACTCAAATTGACCAAATTGAAAGTGTCCAAAGGAGAGCCGCCCGTTGGATCAAGACCGACTACAGCCATACTTTCAGTGTAACAGATATGCTACACACCCTAAACCTTCGCCGACTGGATTTAAGCGTATAGATTCTAGGTTATCACTCTTCTATAAGATTCATCATGATCTGGTTGCTATCCCAATCGTAGATTACCTGACCCCATTGACCCGCTGTGTCTGCTATGGCCATTCCCTAAGTTATAGGTTAATTACTGCAACCATTGACTATTACAAGTTTTCTTATTTTCCGAGAACAGTGTACCATTGGAACAAACTTCTCCCCCAGTGTCCCCCACCTCCCTACCCTAGAGCAGTTCAGTGCTGCAGTTTGCAGTCTAGAACATGTCTCGTCCTAGTTATCCTGCAAACTCAAGTTTTAACCTTTTTATATCACCAAATTTATTTTTAGTTTCTTCCACTCTAAGTTTTTTATCACTATATTCTTTCTCTTCTTGATTTTGACGCGCAAAACGTCTACATTCCCGCAAGGAGTTTGATGTCAAAGGCAGATAGATAGATAGATCCCAAGGTCAAGCGCTGAAAATTTCACTTCCAGTTCCATACTCAAGTCAGAGAGACTTTAATCAATGTAATAAATTTACCCTGTTCCAAGTTGTAACACAAACACTTCTGCTTCAACTTGATAAAAATGAAAGATGCCTCAAATTATGCGTAAATCAAGAATAAGTATAGTGTCATGTGTAATTATAAACCTTTTCAAGAATGGATCCATGTAAACATTGTGATGTCATGATTAACATACACAATGATGTCAATTACTATTGTCTATGTGATGAAAGTGGAGGCATGCATAGTGAAGGAAATTACTAATTGAGATTACAAAATTTGTTTCGAAAAAAGTTGTGCAACATTAGAACTGGACTCTCTCATTAAATTTAGTCTGGAAGGTAACTGATGTCAAAACTAGTCAGTCAGTATGAGAAGGGCTTAATTTTGATATTATGTCAAACATGAAAAATGATCCTACCAAAAGATTTATAAGAAGTAAAAAGAAACATGAAGAAACCAAAATGAGGGAGAGTTTCTGCCTGCAATTTGCAAAAAATCAGCTATTGGCATCATCTTTCTGTGGAGAAACAAGTCATACATTGTGGCTGCTGTAGACGTAAACAAAACATTGCAATGCCAACTTGCATTGGACTGAAGGGGACAATTTAAGAATTGCTTTAACACATAGAGAAGTCTAGATACTTAGCTAGTCTAAATTTTTCAAAGCAAGGCAAACCGATTTCAAAGACTGACATTTACCATATTTTACGTACTTACTGTATGTCTGCCTCTGGAGGAGAGATACTGACCTGTGGAAAAAATAATTATCACAATATTGCGACTGGCATACAGTTAGTTGGACTGGAGGACAAATAAAAATTTATTTGGGCTTGTGATTACTTTTCAGTTACAAGCTAGACTTGCTTATGATTTCAGATACTGATCTGTTTGATTGGAAGAATAAAGTAGGAGAGATATACTTTGAAAGATTAACTCAAAACCACATAGCATTGGCATATCACCATTATGATTATACAGGTTGCTATGTTTTCAAATAAATACCTAATAAGTAACTGCAAAGTCATAAAAATCGGGGATGAATATCCAATAGGGATAGCCACATTACAAAAACGCAGCCTCCTCAGTCTGTAACTGACAGCATGTGAACATGCAGACATGCACAGACACGGATAAAGCAAATATACAAGCACGGAAGGGACGGATATATAGAAACACATCATTTGGGGTACCACCTCAGAATGGACATTAACAAAAAGACTGCTGGGCTGCTTAAGGTGCTCATGTAACCCCAACCGTGTTCCAAAGTCACATGACAGTGTAAATAAAAGTTATCTCTACCAGGTTATTCCCAAACAAACCGTATCTTAGTTGACTTAAAGTTGCAAACTTGACCCGAAGTATAGATTAAGTGTAACTGACATGCATACACATGTTCCCTTATAAGTTGATAGGTCAGTTAACAAAGGAATATTTAGTATGATCAATGTAGCAATTATGGTAGAAGAATGGAATACGTGTAATGGAAATAAGTGCTAAATGTCCCCCAAATCAACAGTTTGGGGTACTAAGAACAAAAAAAAAATAGTGAGGACAAGTTAAAGGTATACCTGATCAGACCAGGAGTCAATTACTGTAAAATATAATTAATTAAATAACAGTTAACTTACATTGTGAAATGTTTACTTAAATTACAGTTACCATTACATGAATTTTAGCAATGTAAGTAATTACATTAAATTACAGTTACATGTACAAAGTGTGGTAACACCTATTATAGGCTAACAACCTAAATGCTTCTTACATGAATACTGTAGCAAAGTTCTTTACTTTGAACTGCATATATACATGATAATACAAACATTAATGTCTGCAAATGTATGTCTGCAGGAGATTGAGGAGAACATCACTCAGTCCTTAATATTTTCAAGTACACTGGAGCAAAAGCTGATAGTCAGCCCTTAATATTTAATACATGTACAAGTTGTAATGCATGTAAAGCCAGGTATTTCTGTGAGTTCTGAATTTCTTATTTAATACCCAGGACTAAAGTAGGTCTATCAGTGGATCTTCAATACGATTCTATTCATTTATAGATAAATTTATACAGGAATACTGGACATGTGTTTATTTTTATGGTATAAATTAAAAAGCAAAAAACTGGACATAATTCCAGTTTCTATGATTGTGATGTAAATATAGTTTCAGCCCTCAGTTTTGTCATCATGATTTCAAATTTAGCTACAGTTCAGTACTTAATCATTTACATTTTAAACATATTTTAAATTTTTTATCCATGACACTACATTTTATCAAAAGGACGTAAAACATTCATGACTCATTGTAGGATAACTAAAGGCACTAAAGTTACAGAATTACTCATAAAAATTTCTACAGGAGTTATTGTATTTTGTCCTCTAATAATTGTAATGAACTGTCAGATATATTGACAGAATTAATGCTCATTTAATATGACATAACAGTATCACACTGGTTATTCGGGTACCTACTCGTGTGAGCGATACTGCCCTCTTTTGATTAATGTACATGTAGGTTTTTTAGGGTATATAAAAACAACGCCAAAGTATGACACGAGTTTAAGAATGTTGAACATTTGAAAAACACATTTGTCCGAGGCATTGCATTAATTCGCACTGGTGAAAATATCAGTCTTCAAAAAGATTGATATGACTCTAAAATTTGAAGAAATGTAGCAAAATGCGTGTATTTTGACGTTTTGAGAAGAATTTTTCTTTGTTCAAAGATGAGATAACTGAATTTGCCACTCTCCTTGTTAGAACTATACATACTCAACTACAGCACGTTTGGATCACGTACCTGCAAGTTATATTTGTTGATAAAATTTCAATTATATGCATCCTGTTGCTGTTTTTGATGGTACCTCTGACGATGGATGAAAATAAACAAAGATACCTACCCGTTTGCACATGGGTACCGTCCTCGTTATGTCAATGAACATTTATAAAACTCCCCGCAGCGATTGCTTCCACATACGGTACACTAAATAAACGCAATTGAAGGTAATTGCTTTGAGGATCTGGAAATGTGAAAAAAACGACCTTTAGTAGATCTGCTTGATTAAAGTTTTAACTGTAAGGATGTAAAGAATGGGAGTGGACCGTGTTAGCAGTATTTCACCAATATTAAATCTTCCCTCACACCCTCCCTCTATTCTACACATTCTGTCATCTTGCCTTCTTGATGTTCTTCTTTTTCTCCTTCAGTCTCATTAACAAAACGACCAGACTTGTCGCACATCGAGCAAAAGTGCTTATGTTAAGACCTTCTTTTTCTTCCTGAAAGTGAAATTGGACCCTCTCTGGGCATGAATTCTTTTAGGGAGAGGCTCCGGCTTCATAAATCTGCCTTTTATCGTATCTTGTAATATCCGTCTCTGTTCATAGGCGCACCCTCATTAAGGTAGTGCTAATTACGCGACTTGCTTACAAGTGCATACAATATACACTACTGTATAAGTGTCTTACAGGTGACTAACTGAAGAAACAGAAGCAGATATGGAAGTCTAGGTATCAGACAGTCTCTTTTTAGTGTAAGTTCACACTCCTCACAGCGGTTGTAAATGTTAAATGTACATCAAGGGAGGAAATCTGTGAGATTCAAGATTTTATTTATAACTAGGCCAATACGGGCATCAGCATTATAATAACAACAAATTCAAAAAAATAAATAAATAAAACACTAATACATAAAATAAAACAGTGGTTTTACGGTCATAATAGATCTGATACAAATATTTTGTAGGCGAAAAAATAGAAGATGGTGTACATTTAGAATTAACCATTGTTTTAACTAGCCACCAAATAACTGCCAGTGACAAAAACCTATCCCTACCTAAAAAATTGAAGTAGTTTTCTGTACAAACAATGCTAACTGAAAAAGAAGAGTACTATCATTACTTTGAAATAAACATGAAATGACATTACATTTGACAGTTGAAAGTCATTTGGTATATATTTTACTCTGTCAAAATTAAAGTAGGGACATTCTAAAATAAGAATATTGCGGAAATACAGTGGTGGAAGTACTGACTGATTCAACCAGAATTCAGCAAATCCAAATTGTTCTAAAGATTCTTTTACATTTGAAATCCAAGAACAATAATTTACATTTTGCTGCTGGAGACTATACATGAACCTGTAAAGTATACAGTTTATCTTTTCTTGTTTACCATTTAATACATTGTACACCAGTAGTTCAATATTCTATTTCCAATTATAATATGTATTGGTAATACCCCAAGCTCACCAAAAAGCATGACATAAGGTGTTGACATTTTAACCTTCAGTAATGTTTTTTAAAAATTTAAGCTGAAAACTTTTAACAATGCTAACATCACCACATCCCCACACCTCTGATCCATACAATAATATTGGTTGAACCACAGACTCAAATAAATGTAATTGTAAATCAATACATTTTTAAGCATATAGTGATCGTCCTGTCCGTTCGTTTGTCCGTCCGTCCGTATGAGGTTAACCAAATGGGACCGTTTCGTCTAGCATCAATACCCCTTACTAGAATGACTTGATACTAATGCAGATATAACCTGTGACCATTCCCCATCTTCAAACATCACCTGACCTCAGTTTGACCTTGACCTCATTTTGGACTTGTTGTTTTATATGGGCCATCTCTTGGTTAACCAAATGGGACCATTTCGTCTAGCATCAATACCCCTTACTAGAATGACTTGATACTAATGCAGATGTAACTTGTGACCATTCCCCATCTTCAGACATCACCTGACCTCAGTTTGACCTTGACCTTGACCTCATTTTGGACTTAGGTTGCTTTATATGGGCCATCTCTTGGTTAACCAAATGGGACCGTTTCGTCTAGCATCAATACCGCTTACAAGAATGAATTGATACTAATACAGATGTAACCTGTGACCATTCCTCATCTTCAGACATCACCTGACCTCAGTTTGACCTTGACCTCATTTTGGACTTAGGTTGCTTTGTATCGACAAGGATGCCACCAGGGGCATAAAGCGTTTATTGAACGCAGCTCCTTGTTTCAACAGAGCATACATAGCCTTTCTAGCTTGGTCAACCAAATACATTTTAATTTTATTGAAGTTACCATTATTGTCGCTTTCTTTTTTTTCTTTTCACTTCCAACCATTCTAGCTCTGCTTTCAACATTTGGATGATA
This sequence comes from Mercenaria mercenaria, assembly GCF_021730395.1. Lineage (NCBI taxonomy): Eukaryota > Metazoa > Mollusca > Bivalvia > Venerida > Veneridae > Mercenaria > Mercenaria mercenaria. The sequence goes on along the minus strand of NW_026460882.1, from coordinate 35,130 downwards.
AGCAAATTCCTCGAGGCTTGAATTGTTCGACAAACCTGCAAACCTACTAAACTTCATGCCCTCTTTACCTACGTTTATGGAACATTACTTTTTTCATGAAAGTTCTATCATAAGTAAAAGTAACGATGAAAATAAAGAGGGAGTTGAATAGTTCCTGGGAAAATGCCAGTCAGTTGTGGTCTGCTACCTTAAAATGGCGCTTATAGGCCTAACTAATATAAAGGACCAGCGTGATGGCTGCCAGGCTTTTGAACACTAATTTTTCACTTGGCATGGCAACAGAGGTCTTAGTTTAAGCTAGTTTATGTTTAAATGTCATTGCAGATGTATTTTTGAGATTTTGGTAAGGAAAATCAGGATGTATTTAGTGAAGTGAAACTCAGTTTTAGTAGTACTTCAGGTCACAGCAATGTGCTTTTGATGTGATTTTACAGTAAGTAAATATGACAAGAGAAATTTCTCTTAGAAGATAAATGACCCATACTTTTCTCTATATTTTATATCAGTTTTATAATAACTTTTTAAATTGAGGTAAGGATTTGTTCTCTGAAATGGGTCTAGCTCTGTTTGGTAACTCTTTAAAAGATGCCAGTTTTATATAGAATATATAGGGAAAACTATTTAAAGTATTGTGACCTATATGCTCCTGTCCGCACTCCGCACAATAAACCCCCTACTTTCGGTTTCGATCTGCAAAACTTGAATGTGGAATGACGTATAAACATATCTCATCTCATTTCATAGATTATGTATTCTAGCGGTATAAGGTGTGATTAATGCACTTGTTCTACACGAATTTTCGCACAAAAAATGGGGAAATAAGGATCTGTTTACTGACGTCTTTCGACTACTCAAACGAAGCACATTTTTAACCGAATTACTGGTTTTACTCTTCAAAACGAAGCTAAACATTGGTCAGTCACAATAAAATATTTGACAAAAATAATAAAATTTCTGAACAAATTTAATTTTGTTTTTGTTGCAAACATTTTGTACCCCATAACTTAAATACAAAACGTACGGAAGTGGCAATATTCAATTGAAAATACACATAAGAATGTGTCTGTGTAGATGGATCTTGAAAGCGAATTTGAAGAAATTATGTGACAAGTTTTTCTTCGGATAGGCTGTTTCCAGTAGCTGGAGGGTATAAAAGACCAAAGTGTTATCTTTATCTTAGCTGGTCATTGCATATTATCGCTGAATTTAAGAATTTAAGAAAAGGGGTCTTCGAAAAAATCGATCTAATTTTACTGTGCTTCAAGTTTTTGTGAAATGAAAGCAATGGCTAATACATAGAATGACTGCTTTTCATTTTTCTAACAAAAAAAATCCTAATTAAATCCGAAATAATACCATTTATCGTGAAAATATATACAATATGGTTAAAATATCTTCATTTTCGCGACAAAAAACGTATTTTTTTACAGTTATTCAGACCGTATTACATAGGTATTTGACATGGATATAGTTAAAGTATGATCTTAGACATTTTATACTAAAACTTTTCAAATCTTCAGTAAAATACGGAATAATTACCTGTTATAGGTGTGAATTTCCTGTTCACCAACATGTACATTAATCACACGAGGGCGATATCGCTCACATGAGTAGGTACCCGAATAACAGGTGTGAGTATTTTATCACAAATAAATCAAATCAGATAAAAATGTTTAAACTGAATTTTTCAATATATGTCCAAGGGATTAACACTTACCGTAATATTCTATTGTTATTTTTCACAGCTATGAAATGCAAATTATTAGCTTATTTAAGGAAAGTGTCACAGGCAATAATCTTATAAGTTGATATGCTATTTGTTCAACAAACTAAACGCATGTGCCATGTAATTGAAAAGTAATTGAAATGTAATTGTCAATTACACCCCAAAACTGCACTGAAATTAATTAAATTACAATTAATTATAATTAAAAATCATAAAATTACACTCAGTTACTCAGGAAATGTAAATTATTTTTGAATTGCAATTATTTACAGATATATTTTTAATTAGTCCCCTACTGTGGAACACTGGAGGGGACTATAGGAATGCCGTCCATCCGCAAATCTGGATCCTGCAATTACACGAAAAGTATTCAAGCTTGGTTTGTAAAACTTGGTGTGTGTATAGAGGATAATATGATAATATCTATGTATATATGTAGATAGTGCACATACATGACTTATGCTTGTAGGTCAAAGGTCAAGGTCACTATTGAAGGTCAAGTAAAAATTGCTTCCACTCTATAACTTTTATATGCATTGACAGATTATCTTAGTGGTACACACAAACATTCCCCATGATGAGACAATGTGTCAACACATGATCTGTGCTTGCCAGTTAAAGGTCAAGGTCACTGTTCAAGTTGAAGTAAATATTTGTTTCTGCCCCATAACTTTTAAATGCATTGAAAGACTTTTTCATTACTTCACAAAAATGTTTCCCATAGACTATTTTTCGCGCACAAGACCTAGGTTGTCGGTCAGCGGTCAAGGTCACTGTTGAAGATCATGTAAAAATTTGTTTCTGCTCCGTCACTTCTATGTGCATTGAATGATTGATGGATTATCTTAATGCTGTACACAAATGTTCCCCATGATGAGACAGTGTACACATGTCGTTTACATGATCTATGCTTGCAAGTCAAGGTCACTATTTAAATTTAATTAAAAATAGTTGTTGTTTCTTAGCTCCTAAAAGTTTTATACCGGTATGGGACTTCTGTATTGCCACCGCAATACTCCGTCACTTGTAAGTTTTAATTTAAGACTAAACAGTTAGAATCTAGGTCTGTATCATATATTTAAAAATATTACAATTACTTCGTATGGTTTATGTATTAAAACATAAAATTAACAAATTCATGTGTATTAGGTTACTATTAACGCAGCTATACTTAATAGGTTAAGACTAGTACACAGTGCATACATGACTAGATAAACAAAGTATAAATGTGTGTTACCACTAAAAACTGGCTGTTTTTAACAATCAACCGTTACTGCATGACATATGTTTATGAACTCTGTACTAAAATTTAATTATATTTACTTTATTTATTAATGTTAAATACCTTTGTTGAGGATTTTGTTCCTGTTCCACATATATTTATGCATGCATGTTAATTTTACTGGCTAGCCTATAGAATAATATGCAGAAGAAAATTTGTTGCACATAGGACAAAAAACAACAACCATTTTATACAGTTTTTCTTGGTATTTTCTTCGGGACTCTTGTAGCAATATATCATCTATTTTTTGTTGTTGACCGACTATTAATAAGATTGAATTCATTATAAAACACAGGAACACACAAGAGATAGGAACAGTTATAGAAAAAACGGCGATTGTCACACTTGCTTGGTTTTTATCTGGCCTGGGCTCAGAGTTAATGTGTTCTTTCTGTGACCATCATTGTGCATTCTCAGCAGTTTGGCTGTTAATATTCACTCTAAATAATAGATAAAGCAAAGAACTAACTCCAGATATATATACTTTTTACTTTAAAACTAACATGTTTCGTCCATTGGACTTCATAGTATGATAACAACAAACTAAAAGCATGTGCCATGTAATTGAAAAGTAATTGAAATGTATTTGTCAATTACATCCAAAAACTGCACTGAAATTAATTAAATTACAATTACATGAAATTAAAAACCACCCAATTACACTCAATTACTCAGGAAATATAATTTATTTTTGAATTGCAATTATTTACAAACATATTTTTAATTAGTCCCCTACCGGTGTTCACTCTATAAGTCATAAGTTTGGTGCAGTCTTTGTCAGAATGTTAACGTCATGGGGGGAGGGGTGGAAGCTAGGTCACTTGTCAGTCGACCACCTCGGTAGCTGAGTGATGTGGGTTGCCTCCATGGACGCGTCATAACGGAAGACATGAAAAATGGTGGGCTCAGCATGAAGAAGATAAGGTTCTAGGACTGGTCAGCCTAGTGTCAGTATAATGTGACTGGATGGGGTATCTTGTTTATATTCCATTGAGGCAGCATTATAAAGTTAGGTGCTGTGCTTACTGCTACAAGTAGACACTCGTTTTTATGAAAAATTGTTGTTAAAGAAGTAACCCGAACACAAACAACAAACGCACAGAAACACACTTGGTCAGATTATAGAAAACTTTGTTGACACTCCAGAGGCCACATATTCTACTTGATCATCATGTAAATCATCTAGGTAAAATGTCAAAACTGGGTTACATAAGATTGTAAACTAGGTTCATAGGTCAAATCAGAAAAACCTTGTTACAGTAAAACTCCAGATCTATGTAATATTTTCTACTTTAAATTATAGTTACATACTTTGAAAAGTTACCGGCGTTGTTAAACTAGGTCAGATCGAAGTAAAACCTTGTTAAGTCACAAAAGGTCACATGTATTTACTGTTTATTCATCAAAAAAAAATTTTCAGAGTAAATGACCTATGAATCTAGGTCAAGTTCGAAATTGGAATGAATGAGGTCAAAAACTAGGTCAATAAGGTTAAATCACAGGTATGCCTTGTTAACGCTTCTACCAGATATCAGAATGTTTGTCTGTGTAAGCTAGATCAAGTTTGAATCTGGATTATCAAAGTAGACCACAAAATCAATTCATAGAAAGACATGTTAGTACTCTAAAGGCATGTTTGTCTGTTTTAAAGTCTGAGATAAAAATTATAACTAGGCCAAAACACTATTTTATATGTAAAAATGGTTAAATGTTTGTCTCTGAAATCTAGTTAAAAAGATAATTCAGTGACCCTATACAAAGTTTGTTCAAATTATTCCATAGCCATCAAAGGGGGTAGACACTTACACCTTTATGTATCTAGTATTTCAACAGAGACTCTTAAGAATCTTCTTGTCAGAAAACACTGACTGTATTTAAAAAATGATTTTACAGGTATCTTCCATGTGTGACTCTCCACGAAAAGTATTTAAGCAATCTGTGATAATCAAGTGATCGGTCTAGGGCCATCAGGGCCGTTCTTCGCTTATTTCGTAGGAATCGACCAGAAATCAATTTTATATCATGTATAGAATGGACGTCGAAAACGTCATGGATTGAAAGTCACAGTATTTTGTGGAAATTTTCGCATTTTTTCGCTATTTGAGGAATTTTCATGAAATAAGTGTTAACGCTTAGAAAGATGCCTCCAAGTGGCGACCACAAAGAGATAGTTAACAGTGATCTGATCGTTTTTTGCAGCAGTGTTAGCTTGTTCAGCATGAATGTTTTTTTGCCTCTTTGGACACCTTATATCTTTATATACATGTATAGGCTTATAAATTAAAGTATTTGATTATGTGCCTAGCACCTGTGCTCTGCCAGTTAATTGATTATACAACAATCGGTCCTGTGCCGTGTTGACAAGTGATAAAGAAGCATACTAGTATCAAACCCTGTAATGTAATATACTTTACATCAGCAGAAAAAAGCAACGCTAAATCAACCTAAAATAATTGATAAACAAGCAAGTGGTCAGGTGTGTTAGACACGGAGTCTAGATGTCTGGTAATCGATATTCTATTACTATATGATGGTAAAGTTTAGTATTTGTATAAAGAGCTCTCAATTGGGCCTGTTGAAGCCATAATGAATATGAAATTTTAACAACGATTTCCGTAGGCCATGCACTGGTATTTATCCAAAACTTAAAACAACTTCTACCGTATATGAGAACAGTGAAGCGCAAAATACATGTATCTGAAAAGTCGTCATTATATTCACGGATCCTTCTATCCCAAGAAAAACACGAATTTGATAATTGAAGCTTTCATTGCGCTACACAAATTGTTGATTGCTATTGATAATGTATCGATTTCACGATCGTGTTTTTCTTGAGATTAATCATTATTACTACTCACATTTACAAAAAAAAATGTAAATGTGTATTTGATTTTTATGCCCCCGAAGGGAGGCATATTAGTTTTCATCTGTCCGTCCGCTGGTTCGTTCGTTCGTTCATCACAACGTTAACTTTTTGCATGAAGGCACTTTACTCGCGAACCACTGCACCCAGGACCTTCAAACTTCACATGCTGATAGTACTTATTGAGTACACGACCCCTACTGACTTCGGGGTCACCAGGTCAAAGGTCAAGGCGCTGCGGGGGGCATTTGTCACCATTAGTGACAGCTCTTGTTGTTTTTTTTTTTGTATTTTATATTTTATTTCCAGAGAACGCCTTTTACATGTTCACATAATACAGCATGAATAGTTCAGTAAAGTATCAATAACATGATATGTTGAATTACAAACAGATAACTGAACATAATACTGCAAATACATAGTGACAAAGGCAGTGAATAACAACGACAACAGTCGTAAATTCTATTGCCAGCAAAATACCATCTAATATTATAGACAGAACAAGATAACTGAAGGGAGATAAAAGCTGTTATTAAAGAATAAAGATACATACTTTCTGACTGAGTTGTTTCCCTTTATAAGGTGAAGAGAAAACAGAGGTTGATATAAAGCATAATTTGTTATTTTCATTCTTTAAAATTTTAAATTATCTTTATAATAATACTTCCTATTCTTAATAACAATTTAGTCATGCCTTTTCTAATTCTCCTAATCCATTCTAAGACTATGTATTGAGAAAAAAGAACCGCCTCGATAGCCTAGTGGTAGAGCGTCCGCTTCGAGTGCGGGAGGTCGTGGGTTCGATCCCCGGCCGCGTCATACCAAAGACGTGAAAAATGGTACCAGTAGCTCCCTTGCTTGGCGCTCAGCATTAAAAAGGAAACTGACCTCTTCTCTCATACCCTTGTGGCGATGGATACCATCAGGAATGAGGTGTCGAGAGTGATTAATATAAGTTGTAGAACTTCCTTCACAATCGACCTAAAATAAATTATGTATAAACTATCCTCCTAAAAATGATTAAGAACTTGATCGAATTTATTATTATGCACCCCGTCGGTGACGAGGGGTTTATTGGTTTGCACATGTCTTTGCTAGACCATTTAGATAATGCTTAGTTTCATAGTGGTTTAACTTCATAAGATGGCTGCCTGTGGTAAGTAGATAATCCGTATTGTTTTAGGGGTCAGTAGGTCAAAGGTGATTTTGAGACTGAAAATGAAGCTTATTAATCCTTTAGAAAAATGGAGAAAACTCCTCGAAAAAAAAATTATGTAGGCTTAGGTGACTGGCTAGCTACATGTACGTATGCATCTTTTATGCTCATGGTATAGAAAACCGGAAAGCACATAGTGTTTATGTTGTCGGTCCGTCTATCAGTGTGCACATATAGTAGGATGATTGAAGAAAACAATACAAAACAGAACTTCTGTTCATTCCGTTTCTTTTATGTGGCTAAAGAGAACAATAGAGAGGTTAATGGAATAGTCGCATAACTACACGCATCTTACTGCTATAGCGTCCCTTAGTTCGCCTGTCACACTTTGTGTGCCCAACAACTTGCAGTTTCTGTGTAATGAAATGAAACCTGGTAGACATCAACATAAGACCATTTCCTGTTTCCTGTTACACTACTCTGTTTTGAGACCAACATAATATAATACACTGAAACCAGGTAATCATATCAACTCAAAACTAGGTCAAAATGTCCAATGTCCTAAAATGGTCATTTTGTTCTCCAGCCTTAGAAAGATTCTTTGGTCATTTTCTCGCCCATATTTAATATATTGGAATAGCTTTTTTTTTAGAGTTCGAAAAAAACAAACTTTGGTCTAAAACTTCTAATGCTTGGCAATTACTTTCATAATACATACAGTACATTTCTCGGACATTCAGATAAATATGTTGTTTTGAACATGGAAAAATCAACAAACTAAGATCGTGCAGATGTTCATATGTTCTTTTTACCGACCTCCGGCCATTTTTGAACAGTCAGTAAAATGCAGATGCATGTTTTGTTTCGTTTAAACAAGGAAATGTGATTAATAAGAATACAGAGATTAAGATACTGATTGTCAAATATGAAACCGAATTTGTTTCCCCAAGCTATGGCAGGGTAAAGAAGAAGTTACTAATCCCCAGCCACAAGTGGTTGGGGTTATAGGAATGGTCTCCGTCCTTCCGTCCGTCTGTCCGTAACACTTTCGTGTCCGCTCCATATGAAACTTTGGTCAAATGATCACCACTTCAAGACGATGTGCTGAACCCATGAGTCAACCTTGTCGGCTCAAGGTCAAGGTCACAACTCAAGGTCAAAGGTTTGAACCTTCTATTTTGTGTCCGCTCTATATCTCGTAAACGCCTTGAAGGAATTTTATAAAACTTGGGTCAAATGATCACCTTATGAAGACGATGTGCAGAACCCATGAGTCAGCCATGCTGGCTCAAGGTCAAGGTCACAACTCGAAAAACTTTTCCATTTTGTGTCCGCTCTATATCTTCTAAACCCCTTGAAGGATTTTCATCAAACTTTGGTCAAATCCTTCCATTTTGTGTCTGCCCTGTATCTCCTAATTCCCTTGAAGGATTCATATGAAACTTTGGTCAAATGATCACCTCATCAAGGCGATGTGCCGAACTTATGAGTCAGCCATGTCAGCTCGGGGTCAAAGGTTTTAGCCTTCCATTTCGTGTCCGCACTATATCTCCTAAACCCCTTGAAGGAATTTTATAAAACTTGGGACAAATGATCACCTCATCAAAACGATGTGCAGATCTTATGAGTCAGCCATGCTGGCTCAAGGTCAAGGTCACAACTTAGGGTAAAAGGTTTGAGCCTTCCATTTTGTGTCCACTCTGTATCTCCTAAACCCCTTGAAGGATTTTCATCAAACTGGTCAAATGATCACCTTACCAAAAACTCATGAGTCAGCCATGCCAATTCAAGGTCAAGGTCACAGCTCAAGGTCAAATGTTTGAACTCTGTATCTCCTAAACCCCTTGAAGGATTTCCATGAAATTCGGGTCAAATGATCACCTCATCAAGACGTTGTGCAGAATTCATGAGTCAGCCATGTCAGTTCAAGGTCAAGGTCGCAGCTAAAGGTCAAAGGTTTACCCTTTCACTATCCATAACAGTGGCGGGGGGTTTAGCTGTCTTTCAGACTGCCTTGTTTTGTTGTTGTATTAAATGGTTTTCCTGCCTTACGGCGAAATTCGCTCGTTTGTAAATTCTTCCAAGACAATTATGGATATTTTTTGTGACTTAAGAGTCGTGAAATACATGAAATGATAACATTGCTGATTTCGATGAAATTTAGAAATACTATATATATTCTTCTGTTCTTCGTGGCATAAATAAACTCAAAGTTTTATGAAAGATATTGCCAAAATGTCTTAGTAGGCGTTAGAAGTTTTGATTAATATGTAAATTAAAACTCGGATAAAAAGCTGAGGTTAACAAACTTAATTATGAAATGATAAAAATGAAAGTAAAGCATTTAGAGGATTGTTATACTGTAAACGCAAAGGCACAGACCAGATTGTACCACAACAAAACACCAGGCAATTTGCAATATCAAAACATTATTGCTATATTCTTAAGAAGGCTTTGAAACTTAGTTACTGACAGATTATGTGTTATTGAAACATATAAAAATCAGTAAAATTTACTAATTTTTCCATTCAAAATTGAAAAGCGTTTGTAACCAGAACTGCTCCAGTGTTAAAGTCTGCTAATAAGTGCTATGTACTTACTCCTCCATGGTGTATTGGTCAAGACTGCGGGGAATTTTTTATTGCCGCGGCGACCCCGTTCTTGATTCAGCATTTTTAATAAAGTCTAATGTTCAGACTTCAATTTTAAAGAAAGATCATTTTTAGCCGAAACCTGTAGATCAGTGCCTTCAAAAAGTAAAAGATAAACAGACACAAGTTTCTTGACCACTAATTAAGATTTACAAAATGTATACAGATATTGATACATGCTAGCAAAGGAAAAGCAAAGAGAACGAAAGAACAAACGAACAGGATTTGTAAGAATTAAGTATAAACAGGTCAGCATTAATTCTCCCTGATTGCACGCATTGACTGTACTCATCTATTAAAACCTATGTTAAACCAGTCAGTATATTGTACACTCGGTACATGCGTACATCCAATGCAATAGGGGCGATTTAATGTACGGAACAAATCGCGTGACGATAGTAAAACCATGCGACACGATACGCAACGGCAGGTAAATCGAGCCTTGGTTATAAATTACAGTCAAATTGACCTTTAAAAATGTATTTATTCTGTTTATGCTGACTGTACTCTGAATTCTTGCAAACAAATTCATTGTTTATATGTCGAAAAAAGTGTGTGTGTGTTTTTTTTTGTTTTTTTTTTTTACTCGTAATACAAGCAAAATATATAACTATTGAGATACTCCGTCCACACTTTCCTTTAAACAACATCTCTGAAACCATTTGGTGGAACATGATGAAACTTGGCCTTGATGTTCCTCGGGAGAACCAAAATGGTTCTGCTTGGTTGCACATAGTGTTAAAAATAGAAAAATCGTTAAACCTCTCGTCCGATTTTAAAATAATTTCGCACAAATGGTCCTTGTGTGATCCTCAACCAATTTTATGGAAATTTTTGTAAAAAAACATGGCCGCCAGGGGGCGTGGTCACTTTTTCCTATACGTATATAGCGGAAACTTTAAAAATCTTCGGGTGGCCAAGTGGTTACGGTCGCTGACTTCAATTCACTTGCACCACATCGAAATGGGTGCGAGCCTCGCTCGGGGCGTTGAATTCTTCATGTGAGGGAACCATCCAGCTGGCTTATGGAAGGTCGTTGGTTCTACCCTGGTGCCCGCTCGTGATGAAATAATGCACAGAGGGGTACCTGAGGTCTTCCCTTACTTACCATCAAAGCTGGGAAGTCGCCATATGAGCTATAATTGTGTCGGTGCGACATTAAACCCAGCAAAATAAAAATAAATTTGAAAATAATTTCACACAGATGGTCCTTGTGTGGCACTTTACCAAGATTGTTCAAATTATTTTGATTTGTCAAAAAAACATGGCCGCCAGGGGTTGTGGCCATTTTTTTCCCCTATATATATGTATATATTGGAAACTTATAAAATATTCTTGTCAGAAACAATAGGTCCAATTTCAGAATAATTTACTCAAATGTTTCTTGGATGACCCTTTACGAAGATTGTAGAAATTATTTTGTTTCATTAAAAAGCACTGCCACTAGGAGGTGTGGTCACTTTACCCCTTATTTATGTTGTTGAAACTTTAAAAAATCTTCATGTTTGATATTGTCATACCAGTTTCTTACCCCACCTCTGTCCCGGCTTCCTCAACACACCCCACACCACCTCAACACGCACATACATAGTACCTGCCTGTATTTATTTACTAGAAACTTCTAACTGTTCAAGCAAGCAACTATGTTCATGTGAGCGATATAGCCTATAGGGCCATAATGGCCTTCTTGTCATTTTAAAGGGGTCAGTTTGTTGGCCCACCAAATAAAAATGTTAGTAGGGGCACTAAGATTTACCCTTGTCCGTACGTCTGTCTGTCCGGATGACCGTCGGTCCGTGCAATTGAGTATTGTGTATATCTCACTTTATGAGTACCGCAGTAAAGATTAAAATTTACTAGTGAATTTCTAACTAATAAAAATGGTCACAAGGATATATTTCTACGTTGCTCAGTATGTTCTTCACATTTTGGTCGTAAATGATACTATAGTTGCTCAGTTTCTTCTTATAATTTCTTATCAGCACACCACAAAGAAAGTTTACTTCTATTATGTCAAAATGTTCACTTCATTTGTTTCTTTAATATTGTAACTTTATGATTCTGTTGATTTTTGTTTAAATTCATAAGTTACTGTGTAACAAAATCGAAAGGGGGATTTTGTCTACCTGGTCAAATTGAGAAGGGCTTTTTTTGTTCTTTACTCGTTTCCTGTTCTCGATACCGGCTTAAACAGTTTTTACTGAATCTTTGAGAGTTTTCAAAAAAAAATTGCAATTGTACATTGCACTAAGATCCCGATGTTTCCTAACAGACAACATGTTGGATCAGATGGGTAATTCCTTGGCAATCCCAAAGAATTTCAAACTTGTAATTCCTTCATAACTAAGGATATCATCTGATATGTTATAATGTTATTACACGGATAATTTTAATATTTTCCAAAATCTATAATATGACAAGGTAACTTTAATTGCCCTGAACCCGTGATTTAAGTGTGATTGTTGTTTTGACAGGTGTTCAGTCTCAACATCTGTTAAGCTGTACATGTGATGATGACAGTCACATGATTGTTGTTTATTCACACTTTTTTTAAACTGTGAAAGAATGCTTGTATTTCACAAGTAAAAATGAACAGGCAGAAAAAATCCGCATTGTATTTTTGGTATTTTATGTTGCCGGACAATTTTCATTTGATACGCATGACCTGACACTGTTTTATAAATAGCGCGCATAAAAACCACTCTGTCATATTTTAACAGCGATAAACATTGAAGAGTTCGTTTGATAACAAAACAGCAAACAAAAAGCCGGATGTATGTAACAAAAAGGTCAATACAGGAGCTTGATCCGGGTATCGTGGGTTTTGCAAAGTCGGAGCACACTCGGTGCTTTCGTCTCGTAAGGATCTGACAAAATCCACTCGAGCCAAATAAAGCATCCCAGATCGAGCTGCTATAATACTACCCGTTAAGAACATCTTTCCTGTTTGACTCTTTGCTCTCGCTTTCAAACACAAAAAAAAGCACGATAGTTTGATATCGCCGCAACATATACGTCACTGAGCCACCAGCTGTCATTTACTTTTGGTTTTAACTGTATTTATTTTCACAATTATATTTACAAACACGAGTAGTACATTTGAATTAACAAAGTTTGATAAAAAAAAAAAACAAATATCAATCAGAGTAGTACAAACAAACAAAGAAAATATTAATCGAATGGATTGAAAACAAGCTACTTAAAACTTATATAAATTCCGCTCCATTTACTCTTACAATGACAAGCGTATAGGCCAATCAAAAATTAATTGTGTTTTTTAATTTACATGTATGTAACTTTTTTCAAGTTCAGTATAAAAGACAATTCAACATTTCTATTTACACTACAGTGTAACGTCAAATTGTATATGCAGTCTACCGAAGGTACGTCATGGAAGGCACCTGCAACTTTCCCGCTAAAATACGTATAAACCAGCTCTTGTTATACGAGACATTCAGAAAATTTGTCGATCTTAATAATAAATGTCAACCGGAATTGGGTTATTGTTGATGGTATATATAGCACTGTTTCAACAAAATACAATATTTTCTGTCAAGGACATCTTAACTTAAAAAAAAATACATATATGTCATGATGCCGAAAAGACTGACGATTCCTCCCTTATATTTGAAGCAGTGCCATAACACTAAGGAAAAGGATGTTGCATGTCTTCAAAATATTTTTATTAAATGGGTATGACGCGACAGTTGCCACTTTGCTATATATTTTGGACACAATTTCTAACATTGACGATGTTTATGAATAATAAGACAGAAGTATTCCGCAAGTCAAAAAATATTCTTACTCTTGTTTTGATCAAAGTATAAATCAAATTTTTGAAAACAGTTTTCTTTTCACGCTGATCTTGTCACAAGTATTTTGAATGCGAAATAACGGATATAACAGTAAATTATCTCTGCAATCTATTACCCACCATTAGTTTTAAAAAAGCTCACAAGGGAATTAAAGACGCATTTGTTGGTTTTTATATAGGCAAAGACGGAAAATTTAACTAGAGGAGAGAATTTTCTTAAACTTTGCATGATCATAGAGCATCATATTAGAAACAAATTTATGCAAAAAAAATGGGTCCCGGTGCTACTTTTTGAGTTATTTGCACCTGAATGCGAGATTTTTGCTCTTTTAGGTCATTTTTCAAGGGCAGATTACTCAAAATCTAGCATACGGATACCTCATTATCCCCCGTCGATTAAATCGGGAGAAGGAGATTGAAATGGCGTTGTCCGTCCGCAGCCATTTCTCAGTAACTAGCAGGTAGAATTTCATGAAACTTGAACTAAACATGAACCAACTTACTGCGATGATGCCAGTCAAGTCTTTTTTGGATTGGTCAATTTCCCTTAGAGTTATTGCCCTTGATTTAATGAAAAATCGACGTCTACAGCAATTTCTCAGTAACAAGCTGGTAAATTGGTAGAACTTCATTAAACTTCTTTTATTCTTTTCCATGAACATTTATTATAAACATGTGAAGTTGTGTACCCACACCTGGTCACCACCTTGCCTTGGTCACATCCCCCCCCCCCCTCAAAAAAATCATTCCTTTTTATATTTGTTTCCAAACCTTCCATGAATTAGAATATTTATCAACATGCAAAGTTGTACTGTTCCCCCACCTCACTCCTCCACCCAGTCATGCCCACCACCCCGATCGTGCATCCCCCCATTTTTTTAGCTCATCTGATTTTTTGAGAAAAAAAAATTATGAGTTATTGTCATCACTTGAGCGGTTGTCGGCGTCGGCGTTGCCTGGTTAAGTTTTATGTTTAGGTCAGCTTTTCTCCTAAACTATCAAAGGTATTGCTTTGAAACTTGGAATACTTGTTCACCATCATTAGCAGACCCTGTACCTCAAGAAACATAACTCCATCTTGCTTTTTGCAAGATTTATTGCCCCTTTTGGACTTAGAAAATCAGTTTTCTTGGTTAAGTATTATGTTTAGGTCAGCTTTTATCCTAAACTATCAAAGCTTTTTGCAAGATTTATTGCCCCTTTTGGACTTAGAAAATCAGTTTTCTTGGTTAAGTTTTATGTTTAGGTCAGTTTTTAGCTCGACTATTCGAAGAATAGTCTAGCTATTCTACTCACCCTGGCGTCGGCGTCGGCGTCACACCTTGGTTAAGTTTTTGCATGCAAGTACATACAGCTATCATTTAAAGGCATATAGCTTTGAAACTTATTTATTCTTGTTCTAGGTCAATTACCAACCTCACTGGGTCAAGTTCCATAACTCTAACATGTATTTTGAGCAAATTATGCCCCCTTTTGGACTTAGAAAATTCTGGTTAAAGTTTTACATGCAAGTTACTGTCTCCAAAACTAATGCAGATATTGAATTGAAACTTCACATGTGTCTTCGGGGTTATAAAACTAGTTGATAGCACCAAGTCCCATAACTCTGACCTTCATTTTGGCCAAATTATGCCCCCTTTTGGACTTAGAAAATTCTGGTTAAAGTTTTGCGTGCAAGTACATACAGCTATTACTAAAAGGCATATAGATTTGAAACTTATTTTTTCTTTTTCGAGATCAATTACCTACCTCACTGGGTCAAGTCCCATAACTCTGACATGTATTTTGGGCAAATTATGCCCCCTTTTGGACTTAGAAAATCCTGGTTAAAGTTTTACATGCAAGTAACTATCTCCAAAACTACTACAGATATTAAATTGAAACTTCACGTGTATCTTTGTGGTTATAAAACTAGTTGATAGCACCAAGTCCCATAACTCTGACCTTCATTTTGGCCAAATTATGCCCCCTTTTGGACTTATAAAATTCTGGTTAAAGTTTTGCATGCAAGTACATACAGCTATTACTAAAAGGCATATAGATTTGAAACTTATTTTTTTTTTTCTAGATCAATTACCTACCTCACTGGGTCAAGTCCCATAACTCTGACATGTATTTTTGCCAAATTATGCCCCCTTTTGGACTTAGAAAATTCTGGTTAAAGTTTTGGGTGCAAGTACATACAGCTATTACTAAAAGGCATATAGATTTGAAACTTATTTTTTCTTTTTCTAGATCAATTACCTACCTCACTGGGTCAGGTCCCATAACTCTGACATGTATTTTGGGCAAATTATGCCCCCTTTTGGACTTAGAAAATCCTGGTTAAAGTTTTGCGTGCAAGTACATACAGCTATTACCAAAAGGCGTATAGCTTTGAAACTTATTTATTCTTTTTCTAGGTCAATTACCAACCTCACTGGGTCAAGTTCCATAACTCTTAACATGTTTAAGTTTATAAAACTAGTTGATAACATCAAGTCCCATAACTCTGATATGTATTTTGGTCAAATTATGTCCCCTTTCGAACTTAAAACTCTTTTGATATTTAACATTTTGGGTAATAATTTCCTGCTTCTGTGACAATATTTCGAATAGTCGAGCTTGGCTGTCTTACGGACGGCTCTTGTTATCCTAAACTATCAAAGCTATTGCTTTAAAACTTGCAACACTTGTTCACCATCATAAGTTGACCCTGTACAGCAAGAAACATAACTCCATCCTGCTTTTTGCAAGATTTATGGCCCCTTTTGGACTTAGAAAATATCAGATTTCTTGGTTAAGTTTTATGTTTAGGTCAGCTTTTTCTCTTAAACTATCAAAGCTATTGCTTTGAAACTTGCAACACTTGTTCACCATCATAAGCTGACCCTGTACAGCAAGCAACATAACTCCATCCTGCTTTTTGCAATAATTATTGCCCCTTTTGGACTTAGAAAATCATTTTCTTGGTTGAGTATTATGTTTAAGTCAACTTTTCTCATAAACTATCAAAGCTATTGCTTTAAAATTTGCAACAGTTTTTCACCATCTTTAGTGGACACTGTACATCAAGAAACATAACTCTATCCTGCTTTTTGCAAGAATGATGGCCCTTTTTAGACTTAGAAAATCATGGGTAGGACAATATTTCTATTACACAAAAAGAATCAGATGAGCGTCAGCACCCGCAAGGCGGTGCTCTTGTTTTTCATATATGATTTCCCATCAATATTTATAATCAACTTGTGATGTTTTGTACCCTCACCCGGTCACCCCCGCTGAACCCCCTCCCCCAACCAAAAAAGAAAATTGATTTTGACTAATGAAATTATTTTCTTCTTAGTAACATCCTTAACTTTTTGCCGGTTATATTTTTTTGCCATTCCTCACCACAAACCCTTTCGTGGGGTGGGGGGAGGGGGGGCACCAATCCATCGAATTTGCTTGTTTCATTTCACATTATTTTTTGTTATAACATTTCCAGTCATGCAAAGTTTTTAACCATTCTATCAAACAGGATTTTTGCTGTGTTTCAATGAGTAAACATATTGCATTTTTCTTTAAAAAAGGGGGGCATGATTTGAAGAAATTTTCTATTTGTTTGCGTAAGCGACTATAAATTTTTTTTTTTGATTTAACGTCGCACCGACACATGATAGGTCATATGGCGACTTTCCAGCTTTAATGGTGGAGGAAGACCCCAGGTGCCTCTCCGTGCATCATTTCATCACGAGCGGGCACCTTGGTAGAACCACCGGACTACAGAATAAAACCCGTCTCATAGAATTTCTGCAATTTTGTAGTTGCAGGAAATAAAGTAACAAACACTAATTGGAAAGCAAATAAAGTGTAACTAACCACTACCGTGAGTTATATGCCCTTGAAAAAGACATAAAAGAGCAAAGAAAATATTCCCGCATTCAGGGGCAGATAACTCAAAAAGAAGCACCGGGACCCCCAACCTTTTTGCATAAAGTTGTTTCTAATATGATCCTCTATGATCATGCAAAGTTTAAGAAAATTATCTCCGCTAGTTAAAATATCCCTTTGCCTATATAAAAAAAACCCACAGATATGTCTTTAATGACAGGTTAAGCCACAGGCACCAGTATCTGACCTGGGACAAAAATATGTTTGTGTTCATCAAAATGAAAAAATATGTAGTGAAATATGAGCCCCCTTAAAAAAACATGTCTACTGAAGGCCAGAATCTCGAAAATCGAGCCTGCGAGCAATGGGTTCACTTCCCGGGCCGTTATCAAATAAATTCTCTAGACAATTGAACAAACTGCCTATCACTATTTCACGTGTACATTGAGCTACAAAATGAGACCGACCCCAAGTTTCTAGCCTTTAGTAGACATATGTATCTTTCGAAGGGGGCTCATATTTCACTACCTGTTTTTCATTTTGAACTCATTTAGGATGTAAACACGGCCATATTTTTGTCCCAGGTCCGATACTGGTGCCTGTGGGTTAAGCGACTAGCACTTCGAGATGCAAACATGCTTTGGCGACGGGACGATTCAACATAGATACAATTCCCAGTACACAACAGTTCAAACTCGGGGCGTTGAATTCGTCATGTGAGGAAGTCATCCAGTTGGCTTACGGAGGGTCGGTGGTGCCCGCTCGTGATGAAATAATGCACGGTTGGGCACCTGGGGTCTTCCTTCACCATCAAAGCTGGAAAGTCGCCATATGACCTATAATTGTGTCGTTGCGACGTTAAATCCAACAATAAAAAAAACAACCCCTATTTGCGCGTAACGCCCACGCAAAGAAAACATGTTACCTGCAAAAATTATAGTTGGGGATTTTTTAACAATAAAGCACATATTTTTGAAGGACAGGACTTGCAGTAATCAGGGATTTGAACGCCGTAATACATTACATAATATCGAAAATATACGCGATATACATGGACTGTCGGCTGGAAGATTATGCTGCATTTTTCTAACCGACTTTACTTGTAAAAAAAAAAGGAGTTTGATTTTAAAGATCCTTAACAATGATTAATCAATAAAAAAAAGAAAGATGCATATGTTTAGTTTTGGTTTAATATAATGATGCAAAATCATGAACCAACATAGTCCTCATAAAGCATGTTTCGCTACGTATGTGACACTTGCATGAACCAGACACTGAATGTCGTAACAAATGAAAAATCGTCACCTCGGTGCAAAAAGTGGAAAACTGCATTTACTTAAAGAAGGACTTGCTCACTTTTTGCGCTAAGGTGACGAAATATATTTAATAAAAGCGTATTATTTTTTCCTAGTTTATGGTAGAATACGCCACCCCACTTTTTTCAACGGACTTAAGAAATTTTCACAGCTTAAAATCGGCGATATATCCGACAGTGTTATTTTTTTCTCCATTTCGCTGCTATATATTTTCAAACATGACAACTGTCCTCGTCTTTTCAAAATAACGTAAAATGAAGTACATTTATGATTATTTACATGATATCAAATTTAGTTTTTCTTTCTGTTTCTGGATTTAATGAAATAAAATCACAATAATGATAAAAAAAGGATGTAATTTCATTACATTCTTTCAACAGACGAGTGTTCTTTATCATGACATATGAACGATTATGCTACACGAGTGCGCATGTTCAACTCGGATACACAGACTTAGTCAACTATTACTTTAGTTTAGACACAGTGAAATAAACCGATTGCACGATTATTCAGGAAATTATATTGAAAAAAAAACAACAACAAAAAAAAAAACAACAGAAGTCACGTAAACTTTTGCCGAATAAGGGCACTGTGAATTTTAAAGCAATAGCAAGACTACAAATTCGACAGGATGATACGAGACAAAAATATTTTAATGAACAGATAAAAACTAATTAAGTAGCAAACAGAATTTTGATTTAGGCCTAACCGAATGTTTTCAACATGCTTATCCACCCACACTAAAATGTTCATGACATGTCGGGTAAGCAGTGAGCACTAAAGACATGTATGGAGGTCAGGGAAGACAAACAGGTGTTGGAAGTGATCCGCAAGTAAACGACTGCAACCTGACAAACGGGAAGCGTCTTCTTAATGGGTAGTAATAACCCTATTATATATCATATACGATATAGTAAAAATGATGTTATTTTATTGATGGAAAATAGTAACATTGACAAAGAATGGAATATTTTACAAAAAGGTAACTTTTTGAAATGCAATGTATGTCAAATTCTAGTACTTTTCAACTAAAAATATTCATGACTGCTGAACAAAATACTCTTAATAAGTACCAAGTAGTTTAGAAAAGTACCTACCTAGTACTCGTAGAGAACCGAGTACCAATATTTTTCATGATTACTGAGTGCTGGCAAGTACTGGGGAAAATGGTACTTGTACTCCTAATACAAGCTCGAGTACTGAAGTACTCGGTCCAACCCTGCATTCTATGGCCAAACGGTTCAGAGTTGCACTGAACCAAGTGGTAATAGCTGATGGAGAGCATAGTGCAAACTCTTGTTACACACTAAAAAAATGTCAGTGTGATTGCAATATACTATGACTTTAAGGAATATTTTGTTTGTAGTTTTACTTGTTATTAAGTACGCGAGTCTTAAAACCTTAAGGGAGATAGACATGCCTTACATGTAGTTATGCTGTGAATTTGGCAGAACATTTAAACATAGTCACTTTGTTACTCTCAATTTTTAACTGGCCATTTTTTTAGCTCGACGAAGTATATGGAGAGCTATCCTACTCACCACGGTGTCGGCGTCTTTCCGCATCCCACCTTGGTTAAAGTTTTTATGCACTTTCTTTTTTCTCCTTATCTCTGTAATTACTTGAAAAATCTCTTTGAAAATCTTCTTGTCCAAAACCAGAAAGCCTAGGGCTTTGGTAATTGGATTGTAGCATCATCTGGTGGTTCTCTACCAAATTTGTTCAAATTATCCCCCTATGGTCAAATATGGCCCCGCCCCGGGGATCACATGGTTTATATAGACTACCACATGTATAGTTTTGAGTGGCTAGATGAACCTTGACATGAGTTGACCTTGTTCTTGACCTAGTGACCTACTTTCACGTTTCTGTAGCCTTCAGATTTGAACCACATGCATAGGTTTGTGTACCAAAATAAACTTTGACCTTGACATTGACCTAGTGACCTACTCTCACATTTTTGAAGGTACAGGCTTCAAATTTGGACCACATGCATAATTTTGTGTACAGAAATGAACTTTGATCTTGAGATTGACCTAGTGACCTACCTTTACATTTCTGATTGTACAGACTTCAGATTTGGACCGCATGCATATTTTTGTGTTCTGAATTGAAATTTGACATTGATTTTTACCCACTACATGTACCTACTTTCACATTTCTTAAGCTACAGCCTCCAAATTTGAAGCACATGCATATTTCTGTCTACCGAAATGAACTTTTACCTTGATATTGATCTAGTGACCTACTTTCACATTTCTCAAGCCACAGCTTTCAAATTTGGACCGCATACACATTATTTTGTACCGAAATGAAATTTGACCTTGATTTTGACCTTGAGCTAGTCTTGAAATTTGGAACATTCAAAAATGGCTCAGTGGATGGCACCAAGATCACATTGTAATTTCTTGTTAGGTTGAAGGTCAAGGTGAGATTAAACCAGAATGGTAGAACTTTCGTTTACAGTGGGCATATAATTTCTGTTCCTTGTGCAATTACTAAATGCATCAAGGGGGGCATTTCGTGTTCGACGAGCTCTTGTTCAAAATGTTTCTAAATATGAAACTGTACTGTTTTTCTTGAGTGTACGATTATTATGCAATTCCCCCCTGTTTTAGTTGATTCCTCACTTCCCAACAGTTTTAAAAGGGCATTCTGGGTTGCCATTCATCTGAAATAGACAATACATGTAATCTTGAATGTTTTAAAAATAAGATCTCTTGAAAGGCAGTTTAAAAGACAGCCCAATAAAACAAAATGTTAACAGTATATACCTACTACTTTCATGTTAAAACAGTGTGAGAACAAAATTTATAGGTGGAACACATCAGTTTCACACTTCCGTAAATGTGTTACTATTCTTACAATATTTTATTATTTGTTTCTCTCGTGTACTGATACGAGTTAATTGATGAGAATTGATAAAAAGTGTGACAATTTTCCCGTCAGTTTAGTTTACAGATGAAACTTAAAAAATGATATGGACAGATGACTTGAACCCATATTCCCGAGATTGGTAGCATGAACGCTTTGTTATCACCGCTATATCGGAACATGTGATATGATGATATGTTAATTAATTTTAAGAAACGTATGATTATTTTTTTTAATAGTTCTATCGTTATTTAGGTTTGAAAATTAATTTATGACAACATACGGAATATTCATGAGTGCCAGGGCAATACCGTAGTGCTATGTTTAGCAATTGAAACAACTCTTTTAACTACATAAAGAGTTTTTGGCTTGGAGCTACGCCTCCAAGCCTATATATTGTTTTCGGTTATTTTGCCTCCCCTACCCCCAAATGTAGTCGTGTCTACTACAAGAAGCCGGGAAGCAGAATATATCCAAGCGGCAGGATGTAAGGAGTCTACCGATTGGTCACACATACATGCTTCGGTCCAACGTTTGCGTTTTATGACGGTCTTTTATCAATTCGAGGGTTTTCCACGAACAGTAATATAACATGTAAATTAAGATATATTAAGATTTTATTGAAAATAAAGATCGTTTCATTTCTGACTACATATTTCAAAACGAAGTTTACGGTGTATGTATATAGGGAGTGAGCCTGTCGGTCGGTCCTTTGGTTTTCAGTGTTTCCGGACAATAACTCGTGGTACACAGATGTAACATAATAAAATACAGGTCAAGTTCGACATGGGCTACAAATTAACAATTTTGACGTAGTATGGCCCCTTTCCAACTTAAAATTTGCCAAGCTCATGGTTTCCTGAAAGGCTTGACAAAATTAAACATTTTTTGGTACACGGGTGTAACGTCAAGTTCGACTTCGGCTACAAACCACCATTTTTTTTACTTAAAATTTGCCATACTTCTGTGACAAGGCCGTAGTGTGGGGGTATAATTCGTCACTCCTGTGTCCTAGTTTAAGTGTTGCTAGATTTTCTATTGTAAAGAATTTATGGATATTTATAACTGTCATAGTAAGTACACCCCTGAAATAACGTAAACTGCCAAATGGGTATCTAAAGGAAAATTTGCCGCCAGTTTCTGCGCTTACGTTGTGGCCGAATCCATGTCTTCTGTGCATTTTTCACCGCTTAGTCATGTTTGCGAAAAAGACAGAAGTCGACTACTTCTGGTTTCGTCGGATTTAAATGGTAACAAATTTGGACTATGAATAGAACCAGTAGACGATACGAATGCTTTTACACAATGTTTTCGTTTTGATGTGAACTGTTTTGTTTTGACCATACACAAATATACTTATAGTTCCAAGATTGCAAAACCATTTAAATGGAAACTTTATTAGACGGCTGCCAGGAGAAGTTCTCGTCATAAGATCGTGTAACGCTGCTGTTTGAATAATTGTTCATTGGTCACTAATTAATGTTTAAGGCTTATTGTTCCATTACTGCATGATAACTAGGAAATTACAAATGAATTGTTACATTCCAGTATTCATCATTTTTACTCTAAACAGCTGCATTTTTAGCTCGGCTATACGATGTAAATAGAGTGATATTGCACTCGGCCCGTTCCGCGTTCACATCTTGGTTAAAGATTTAATATATTTTCTCTTTTATCTTTGTAATTATTTGATGGATTTGCTTCAAACTTAAATAGTTATTCTTCGTCATCACCCACATCGTGTGGAACAAGGGTTATAACTCGTACCACTATTACATGAATAACTCCACTTTTTACTCAGAATTTCTAGGACCTGAGAGCAATGAACAAAAGAAGGGCAGATGTAACATTAAATACTGATCCCGTTTAAAATATACCCCATGGGTCCTTTGTTGAGAGTTGACCCCGTCAACATTTCAACATTAAATTTTGACCAAAAGGTCTTTTTTTTTCAACGTTGAGAATTGACCCCGCCAACATTCCAACAATTTTGATCAATAGAGTCAATTTTCAACGGGGTCAGTAGTTAATGTTTACACCTGAAAAGGGATGAAATGATCAATTTGAAAAAAGTTGAACAGTAAATTGTACAAGTGGATTATGGAATGATGTGTTGTTATACATTTTTGTGGGCGCCATAAATTCGTTAGTAATCCAACTCACGGCACAAAGCTTAAACTACATTGTATATTTTAATTAACTCTGAATTCATAATTTGATAACGTTTACAGTTTAATTGAAATGAGATAATGTAATACAGTCATTGACTTCTTCCTATGTGGAATTAACTTACAAGATGTGATTGTACAACTAGTTTCCTAGAACACGGATAGGGGCATGTTTAAAGCTACTAGTTTCTATAATCGTTTGAAGCACATTCATGTTTGACATTTGGCAGATGATTTTCTCTAAACTGTTTAAACATAAACATGATTATTATGTCTGAAGAACTTTTCACGGGGTCATTCTGTTTGATAACTAAAACCTGACTACAGCTTTATAAAACTTAGTGTCGCAGCTTCCTAAAGGCTCTGTAGCTCTTACCTCCAAAAAGAAAAGACAAAGCATTTACAGACTGAATGATAGATTCTCGGTGGGTAGAGATGTATGATGAACATTTTGTTTGTCAAAAATGATAAAAGGGTTTGGAACAACTCCCTATATTCGCCCCATCAATCCCGATGTTTAGAACCTTGGCACGCAACCAAAACGAGTTCATTGGATTATTGTGAGATACAGCTACCATCGGACACGGAGTACTCCGGCAGTGCCACCGAATCAGCATGGTTCGTGCGAAACATCAATGTCATGAAGCGATTCAATAGTTATCCATTTGCGGGCTATGCATTAAAATTTACATTCAATATATATTTTGTATGGAAGGGAAAAAGGCGTTTGTTTTCATATAATACCATAGGAGTAACGATATCAAGGATGGATCTTTCCGCAGCTCAAAATTAAATCGACACGACTATATGAATTTACACTGGGTTTAACGATATTTTGAATTAAAACCAGGAAATTACAATTGAAAGTGGTCGGGTCATTTTAACTGTTCTATTTACATGTTGAAAAGATCGATATCCTGACATATAATTTGATTTTCTGGTACTCGTGGAAAGCAAATATTTATTTTTGTAGCAAGCTACTGTGAAAATTAAATATGTAAGAATTGAATCGCGCTTTTTGGTGCGTTTATTTGGGTATAAACCACATCGGGACTTATTGCAAATCCATGAATCGCGTTAATTGTGCGTTTAATCGGGTATAAACCACATTGGGACTTTTTGCAAATAATCCAAGAATAGCGAACGCGATTCATGGATTTGCAGGAAGTCCCATTTTGGTTTAAACCCATATAAACGAACAAAATACTCGATTCGTGGATTTGCAAAAAGTCCCAAAGAAAAACGCACAAAAATAGAATTTTATTGTAGGGATAACGCATGTTTTTTCGTGTTCTAACATCTGCAGAATATCGAGGGATTGGTTGGTGCCCGAGCCCGTTAGGGCGAGGGTACCAACGTGTCCCGAGGGATTCTGCGGATGTTATAACATGGAATAAACATGCGCTAACGCTATTCTAGCATAAAACGCGTAAAAACTGATAAATGAACACAATGTCACTCAACGTCATTAAATTTCCATGAAATGCGCGGGCATATATAAAAAGGTGTTATAACAGCACGCGAGCTCGAGAATCTCTCTGTTAACACACGTTTTCTCTCCTGTTAAAACACCCCCGAAAAGTGACAAGAACAACAGTTTTATGCTAGAATGTGAAATAAATACAGGGTGTCGTCAGTAATACTGCATATGGACGTCGAAATGTTTTATAACCGAACGGAAATAAAATCCATACCATCATTGCACTCATAAATTTACAAATAATCAGACCAATAGCGTTATACTGTATGTTAAAGCGACTAATTAACCCACACATCGTGGTGTCAGATTTTTTCAAAAAAAGTCCAACATTTGCTATATTCACCTATATATGCTGCATATTCGATATTCTAACAATGTATTTTTCATCAAATTCTGTTTCCTAATAAATTTGAGATTAAAACATTCATCTACAACTGATAAGGGTTTCCCGGTATATATATATTTCTTTATGAAGAAAAACGGAATTCCGCATCTTACAAACATAACGTGACAGTAAAATAACACCAAACATGATTATCAATAGAGCGCACACGTATCGGTATCTTACAATGTTATGACGTTTTGAAATATGAACAAACAAAACAATAACATAAAAGGAAGTCAGTACTAATAAACTTTGATAATGTGGCAGTTGACCTAAACCCAGTCGACACTGTTTATTATCCAATATTTGCTCTACAATAGATTTTTGGCGGATTATCTATGAACACCCCTGCACTTATTGGACTCAACTGCCACATTATCAAAGTTTATTAGTACACCCATTACGTTTACAATGCAAGTCAGTGATTTCTCGTTGTCTGAGCGGTTACGGTATTATACTTTTTCGCCGCGAGTTCGATTCTCAGACCCGTTAAATTATGTCTTTAAAACTGTATTTAATTTCTTTTCTTCAGTACGATTCAATGAAACAAAACGAGAATCTAGTTCTAACATGTTCACTAAAACTATATATGTCACAATTGACACGTAATTATGTTTAAATACACTCCACCTTTAATATGATCTAACGACTGTGATATTTTTTAAGCTGTACGTGTTAGTTTTATAACAATCTTACACTGCATTGCCCGACCATAACTTCAGGACCGATTGATTTAAAGATACCAGTTTTATACGAAAATAAGATACAAAACAATAAATTAGAAACCAGAGAAAAATGAACTAACACAAAGTATGTAATGCAAACTGAAATAAAATGGGGATCAAACTCCCGACTAAAAGCCTAAGGTGTAACCGATCGGCCAACGAGGAATCAATGACTAAATCGTAAACTTAATGGTTTGACTTAATTTTATGTTATTGTTTTGTTTTCACTTCTAAACGCCATAATAGTTCGGTATTGAGGTCAGCGAAGTTTTTGTACTTTTAATAATGGAACGGGCCGTTGTTGAGGTAGTATTATTCAGTAAGAAAGTGGTTCTTACCTAAATAAGGCAAAGTAAATAATTCTGATTTCCCTAATCAGTAGACGAGGCTATATACATTGAACCCTCAAACTGCATGCGCAATTTTGGTAAGCTGCCCAGTGATGATAGCGTCTAAAATACTGTCGCGTCTCGTTCTATATTTATCAATGTTTACGAATATAAAGCGTTAATTGTAACTGTTCATGAGGAAAACTGCTAAAAATGGAATGTTCCCGTTAATTCTGGAAACTGTAAACTGGTCAACCATTATGTTACATGTAAATATTTGAAATTTTTCCCATTCGGTAATAAATTATTTTAAAAATTGCAAATCACATTCTGTGGGTTAGTTACTTTAAAATCTGAAAGAAAAAAATGCGCAATTTTGTGTGCACTTGTGTAAAAGTTGATTTGTTTATCTCTACTCCATACTTGTATGTGCCGAGTTATTTTACAAGCAATACGAGTATATGTTATTCATGAGCCTTACGTGAATATAGAAAGACCAATTATTCTAAAGTTTAGAAGCTCCATAATCGTATAATTACTACTAATATTATCAAAATCAGCTTACTCGCCATTTTAATATTTGCAGTTATTTTCACCAATGATTAGACACAGTTTTTTGTAATGCCGTTTTTCAACCAGATAATTTCCTTGAAATTTTGTGAAAGAATGTCGGTTAAAGCTATCCATTGCGTATGTTAGTCAGTAAAATAATTGATTTGAACAGAACATTTACAGTAACAACAACACAATATTTATAAAAAGCGTTAAAATCCACCATCCGTGAGGTCATACAGTCGGTCGTATAATGACAATCTGATTAGCTCGTTTGATCAGAATTCTGATCTGTATTAACAAAACGCGAGAACTGTGGCCTTTATTTACTAATATCGGATCAACCCATAACAATGAAATAGGGAATCAGGTTGACACATTATATGATGAATATCTTATATCGCAAAACCGATGTAAGTAGCAGCGTGGTCTAGTGGTTAACACGTATAATTTGTAAGCTTACGGTGCTGGTTCGAATACCGGACGAGATTCCATTTTTTTCCAACAAGTTTTTACCTGAAAGAATACAGGTAAAAGTATTTGTATCATGATTTATCATGCACTTGGAATAGACCTTCAATCTATTAAAATTGCAAAATTAATAAAGAAAAGCAGGATGACTACTCACATACAAACAGTGATTTTAATGAACATACATGTATGTATACATGTATGTCATAATATGAAAAATAAAATTAAATAAACAAATAAATAAAACCGAATGAAAGAAAAAAAAATGAATACAAAAGACGATATAAAAAAAGAGCTGCAAAACTGTAGAATAAATAAAAATCATTTTAAAAAGAAGGGCTCGAACCTTTACCATACTAACATGAAAAGAATAGAGGTCCGACACACTATCCACTGGTCTACAAATCTGATACGGAATAACGCATCGTGTTACGGAATAACGCATCGTATTTAGAGTTAAGAATACTACAATATAGAAATTAACACCACTTAGCGGGTAATACACCAAGTATCGTTAAAATAAAATTATCGCGATCCATTAATAGGTATTCACTTCTTGCCATTTGATTGATGCCTTAAGAGCTGTCGTTATCATCTAAACATAAATAAATAAAGCAGTTATATGAAAATTCAGTCTTGTTAACAGAACAAGATGTTGTAGAAATTTGAAATCAGGTCCAGCTGTACTATCTCTGCGTAAAATAACATAAAGCCAAACAAATAGTATACGTTGTTGCTTTAAAAAATCGTAATGAATAAAACCATGTTACACACGTCACAGAAAAACGACATCAACAACGACAACAACAAAACTTTCACCAGTACTTTAATTATAATTGCATAATAAAGCTCTAATTTGTGTTATAAAAAATCTTACCAGGTAATCATAGGATGAATAAAACCACGTTACATAAAAAAGATCAGAAAAGGAAAACAAAACTCCCACCAGTACTTTGTAATAACAATAAAACCAAAAAAAGTACTATGTTGTGTTAGTATAAATTCATATCTTAATAACATACCGCTACACACGTTACAGAAAAAAGAAGAAAATTCTTACGCCTGTACACCTTCTATTACTGACCAGTGAACTGTTCTGACTGGTCTTTCAAGAATGTGCGCACATATATAACTTAATGCTTAACACAGTCTTGATCAGTTTAGAAATATATTTCAACAGTGAACTTCACGCCAGCCGTTAGGCCCCTATATGCGCAGTTCTCGCATGTTCTAGACTGGATGCCGAGGAAGTAAATATGACACAGGTCTACAAGGGCTACCACAGAACTAAGTTCTTCATTCTTTTCCAGATGGAGACTTACATCGACCTTTAACAACTATATTTATACAGAATTAAATCTGTAAGATCCTTCGGAAGTATAATAGGCAATCAGGCAAAATAATAAGTTTATGCAATTTTATATTATACAGGCCTGGCCAATTGAAGTCGCATGTATCTCACTTAGCAAGAAATACACTGTTGAAAACGCGTAACAAAACGCACACCTACCAAGAGTTACTTCTGTCGAAGGTATATGCTGTATATCATTTATTTGAAGACTTAGCACTATCAGTCACTGTTAATTGTATACAGATTCATAAAGAAACACAATCAAGCGAGTGTATGGATCCGTCAGGAGACAACCACGGCAAAATGAAAGTCACTACAAAAACAAAACAAAGCTGGTTTCTGCTCGATACTCGCATTGTAGGTTGCTCAGATTAAGAAAGATTGTTAATACACACAGGTTTATTTGCAAACTATATTAAGAATCAATCCATAGAAATACATCCGCCTCTTGAACGATTTGTCCTTCACCAAACTTTTAAATAATTTATTCTTTTATACCATACTCTTCTTGAAAGATTTGTCCTTCGCCAGACTTTTAAATAATTTATTGTTCTATGCCGAAAGTTCTGTGTTACATTTACCTACCCACTTCTAAATAATCCATAATCGCTAATCCTCTAACCTCATTTCCTTTTGTTACATTATCCTTTTCCCTTTCTGTGAAACATTTCCGTCTCTCCAATACACATTCTTATTCGATTTTTTTTTATTCAACCTTTTCCTTAAGCAGTATTTTATATTTTACGCTTTGCCAAGAACTGGATCGCAACACATGTTCAGAATTAATTTCAAGGTATTCATAGTAATTTCAATTTCATTATGTACATATATAACAGGAAATAACAAATGTAAACAGGTGACAGAGTATTGCAGTGTCAATACAGAAGTCCCCTACCGGTATAAAACTTTAAGGAGCTAAGAAACAAAAACTATTTTTACTTAATTTCAATAGTGACCTTGACTTACAAGCATATATATCATGTACACGACACATTGTCTCACCATGGGGAACATTTGTGTGCAGTATTAAGATAATGCATCAATGTAAATGAAAGTTATGGAGCGGAAACAAATTTTACTTGGCCTTCAGTAGTGACATTGGTCTTTGACCGACAACCATGGGTCATGTGCGCGACAAATAGTCTAATCATGGGAAACATGTCAATGCAATTAAAAGTTATGGGGCAGAAACAAACTTTTATTTGACCATAAACAGTGACCTTGACCTTCAACCGACAAGCAGATGTCATGTGTTTGACATATTGTCTCATCATGGGGAACGTTTTTGTATACCACTAAAATAATCCATCAATGCGTATAAAAGAAATGGAGCGGAAACATTTTTTATCTGAACTTTAATAGTGACCTTGACCTTTGACCTTCAGTCGTAATTAATGTACGTGCATAATCTACAGATTGCCCTCTATATACACATACCAAGTTTTATGAACCTAGCTTGAATACTTTTCGAGTAATTGCATGATCCAGGTTTACCGACAGACGGACGAAGGACATTCCTATTGTCCACTCCGGTGTTCCGCCGGTAGGGGGCTAATAAGTCTCTTGTACTAAAATAAACAAAATAATTAAAGCCAAATTTAATAGACAAATTCATACTGCTTAAGTTATAGATAACAATAATTTGCTGATAAAGGAAACAAAATATTTAACATTTCTTAGTAAGAAACGAAAGTTTAATCGAAAACAAGAGCTAAATGAAGTCATTCAAATCATTTTGTTGTTGAAAACTTCACAGTATCTGGCCAATTGTAACAGTAAACAGAGACATTTAATCTAAAACTTAATGTAGAGACAGTACCTGATTTTTTTTTTTCAAAGTTAAAAAGCTCTGAAATGCATGCAGATGTCATGGGTAAATTTCTAAAAATAGATATATTTATAATATTTTACCATGAGTATCATGTAAAGTAATGATAAAAAGAAAAATGATCAAGGAAATGTAAGGCAACCCTTCTTGCACATGTTTGTTTGGCTGGGTTTAACGTCGCACTGACACGATTATAGGTCATATGGCGACGTTCCAGCTGTGATGGTGAAGGAAGAACCCAGGTGCCCCTCCGTGCATTATCCCATCATGGTTGGGCATCTGGGTAGAAACACCGACCTTTGGTCCGTAAGCCAGCTGGATGGCTGGATGGCTTCCTCGCGTGAAAAATTCAATTCTTGCACATGTAGAGCAGAAACATCAAAGACATATATTAGTATTCGTGTAGTTCCTATTCAGGTGTCTCACGCTTAACATTAAATTGTGAACTGCCATTATACTGTTCGTTTGAAATAAAGAACATCTGGAACAGTCAAACACCTATTGCAACAGAATGCAAATATTATAGACTCTGACCGGGATTCGAAATCAGGGCCGTTCACACCCAAGGCAGACACTGTAGCACTTCGCGGGGCCATTACATCGGTGTCTGTAGCATGACAGTGTTGCAAGCGCAGCACCCTTATTCTCTACCCGATTACATAACGTGAACTTTGTCAGCTTACGGCAATTTTCGTGTTAACAAAATCTTAATACATTTTTCCAGCGATTTTAATCGGTCAATATTTCCTATGTTTTTTTCTGCCATGTTGTTTAAAACTTTGAACTGGAAGTACCAGTGAAATATAACTTACACCGAACCTTATATATGCCCCTTTTAGCAGTTAGCGAACGTCGAAGACTGAGCTTTGTCTGTTTTACATGTTTCGGGCACACATTAAATACCTCTGCATCACACAAAGTCATTAGCGTTCTTTGTCGCTAAGATCGGCTGCATTGATAGAAAGTCTGTTGTTTACAGTTCTACTCGTCGATTGAGTGAAAGCATGATTGCGATCGAACAGATTGTCGAAATATGTTTGAACTCCTGTTGTCGAAGACCCTGGAGGCATATATAGCGTTTGAACAGTTCGTGCAGCCGTCAAACTTAAATTTGTTTTACTTAACTCCTGCATTTTTCAGGCCGTTTAAATGAAATATGGTACACATCATCAGCATGAAATGGACATACGCATAAATATCAAGATTTTCATGGTTGTTAACCCAGTAAAAATTGTTCCTTGTTTCATGTAAAATTCAGTCACTTCAGATCCATATTATTAAACATTCAACATTATCACTGTCATTGACCTATTTGCTACAATTATTGTAATCGTACATTGGCTTAAAAAACTACAAAAGGTGTACATGTTGAATATCATACAAAGAAGTGCAAGTCAACTGTAGTCGGCTATCCTAAGGCCGCAGCCCTCATAATAAACACTACTTTCGTTTTCAGGTAAAATTCGAAACGGCGAATATAAACTGCATGAGTGAAGTAATACCCTTAAATGTTAAAAAAGTGGGGGTGGGTGGTACTGGAAAAAGGATAAATTTGTTTGGAACTTTTTTTTCCACCACAAAAACATATTTTTGACCGAATTGCCCATTTCTAGGATTTTGCCATATTAAAACTACGTCTCGACTCCTCAAGTTTCCAATTCAAGTTTCCATTTCAATTCAAATGACACTGCATCGTACATTGTATACTCGAAATCTACAGTTTCCATCCAATCTAATTGAATATTTTATAGTTTATTTTATTTCGTCAACATGAAGTTGGGATGCGCATATTGTTGGAACTTTCATGCATAAGTATTATTTTTAGTAATGCTGGACGTGAGGTTTTTAGTCCAGATGTGACTTTGGTCGAAAGTTGGGTTTTTGGCATAAATCTGCAAGTTTAGTTGTTATCGTTTTCCGGACACCATATTTTCGTCATGGTTTAACTGTATTAAAACAGAATAATTGAATGAAGAATCTTAAAAACAGTATAAAGACAAAAATCATTATAATGTAACAACATATCATGCAGTTAATGAAACAAAATATTATGCATAAGAATATCGAACATACAATAAGAATAACGACATATACAATAACAATGGTAATACTTAGAATATGAATGACACGGCATGAATAACAATATCAAAGATACAATAAGAATAATGAAATATAGAATAACAATAATGACGTTTACCATAAGAATATCGGACATACAATAAGAATAACGACATATAGAATAACAATGGTAAGACTTAAAATATGAATGACACGACATTGAATAACAGTATCAAAGGTACAATAAGAATAACGAAATATAGAATAACAATAATGACTTTTAGAATATGAATGACAAGACATTGAATAACAATAACAAACGTACAATAATAATAACGTACAATAATAATAACATACATATATAATTTAGCAACGTTTGAATGCCATAAACGGCCGCATAAGAAGATATAATTATTAGAAATTCTATTAACTGATTTTGCTTAAATATCAGTTATCAGTTATTTCGTTACACGGCAACGGTGCATATTTTTGCGGAAATGATATGTTTGATATTTCAGTTAATGCATGATTTTTAATGTTATGTAAAATTACAATAAGACTTAAGCGTTTATGCACTGAATGTTGTTTATGGTGTAGCGTCTTTTTCAACCATTCTTCTTAAATATAAAGAACTGGGTCTACTTGATTATTGAGCACGATGCCCAACTTCGTAGTGCTACCACACTGGATATCACGCCATAGACACGTATCATTATACCCCACCCAGTCACATAACACTGACAAAGGGCTGACCAGTCCAATTACTATCCTCATAATGCTGAGCGTCAAGCAAGGAAGCTACAGTACCAACGTCTTTGGTTTGATGTGGCCAGAAACTCGAATCGGGCGCTCTACCACTAGGCTACAGAGGCGGTGTGAAAGGCATCGAAAAGGCACACAGTGTTATTCTAAATAACTCTGGTTTGAGGCATAGGCTTTGATTTAAAAAGTTGTCGGCCATTCTTAACATGCGTAAAATATTTTTTTAAACTTATCATGTATGTGTATATTCATCACGAGACACACGGAGGCAAAAAAACAACAACAGCAAAAAAAAACAAAAAAAAACACACACACACACATACACAAATTGTGAAGATACTGGCTTTCACCTGCTTCGCAGATACCAACAGCCTATTAAACAGTGTTAAAGTCGATTCACCCTTTATTTGTGCATGTTAACTTTTAAAATTGGATACGGTTAGTAAGGGGTAAAATTGCAGGAGTTACAAAACATTTTACAAGAAAACATGTATTGTTTTAAACAGAAAAAAAAATATTCAAAACATTCTTTTTGAATTAAGTATGCAGTTGCAAAATTACCCCCATGTGACTTTATATTGTAAAATGCCATCATTCAAAAAAACCCTACATTTATTAATAGTAATTAAGTGTTTTTTCCAGTTCGCCAGATGTAACAGAAGAGATCTTCATCATTTCTTTTTATCTCGCAAGTCGCATATATTACATTGAAAACAGATCGAAAAATCTATGAATTTCTTAATCATCCAAATCATTTTCACATAAACATTTGAAATTGAACAAAATGGGTCTAACGCCCGAAGGGACGTATTATGTTATACCCCCGCTGTCTGTCTGTCCGTCCATCCGTTAGCAATTTCGTGTCCGCTCTGTAACTCTTGAACCCCTGTAAGAATTAGATGGATATTTGACGTTTTAAAACTTGAACATCACCAAATCACAACAGTTTTACATGAAAATTGCACAGCATACAAAATAAGTACAATATTCTAAAAAAAAAAAAAAAAAAAAAAAAAAAACTGTTAATTTACTGTTGGATTCTTGAATTCCTGAAAAGGGACTACATTTAGGGGTCACCCTTCTGGACAGTGTAGAGCTTTTAAAATCTCACCATTTGCAAAGAAATGTTTCATATCTTCGTTTTGATGTATTTGCAACAATGTACGAGTGCTAAAATTTCAAATAACTTGGTTAAACATCGTTTTCAGACATTTTGAAACTTGTTCATTTTATTTCTTTACAAGTGGAATTCTTTTTTAAAGGGGGACAACTTCTTGAAAATATTTAATGTTAGGACAGAACAGGACAATACGTTTAAACAATTATTGGACAGAGATTGTTGGTAAACATGTTGTTCGTTTACCAGTAATTGTTAAGCTCATTATATCTTTTGTATGGAATAATCATGTCTGTTTCACGAAAGTCATTATGTTAAAACTGTGAAATTTTGCATATTACGGACAAATAGAAAAGTGACAGTCCTAAAA
>NW_026460881.1:0-68641 GCF_021730395.1 Mercenaria mercenaria | reverse complement strand
CGCATATGAAGAGCGTTTCAGTAAGTAAGTAAGTTTTATTTGGCACAAGTGTACATGACATGGCAATATAGCGATAAAACAAATGACAAATCAATGCATAATAAATATTAAATAGTGACAAACCAACAAATCATTAGACAATTATATCATATTACTCAGCAAAGCCTTGTAATGCTCACCAATACCAGGGATAACACAAAAAAAGATGAAATGATTCTTCTTATTTCCATTGTGGTCCCTGTTATTGGCGGCATGACACAGAAAGTCATGTTTACCTATTATATTTTTGAGTAATAAAGCAAGATACATAATCTTAAATACTAAATAATTTATGAAAGCTAATTGAGATCACATATATGTATCACAGTAAAGATTTATCACATAATATTTCATGAGGAATGATCAATGAATGATAATATGATCACAAAGTTGTCAGCCAAAATAGAAAACTCACTACTTCTGACGAGAATAAAAATATTTATACTTTAAAAATGTAAGTATAGCTACATTTAAATGAAATCAGTACAGCAGCCAGAATAAAAAATATAAATGACTGATATAAGAATTATATTTCTAAGACTTGTCTGTTTAAATCAATTAAAAGATTTTAATATACTACAACTGAAAGACTATTAAAATCAATTAGGCATTAAATAGGATTTGATGGTATGCTTAAATGAATGGGAAGATTCAATATCCCTAAGATGTTGAGGGAGACCATTCCACAAAACAATCCCATTGTAAGCAAAAGACTTTCTGCCAAAGCTACCCATCCTCTCTGGCAAAGAAAACCGACCAGTATCAACAAAGAAATAATTAGAATCAAAAGAATTTGATGATGGAAGTGAAGACACTCTAGATCTGGTAAAATGGTCATGGGCTGGAAAATGGGATGTAAAATGCTCCTTAAGATATTCCGGTGCAGTGCCTGACTTTATTCTATGGACATGACAGAGAGTTATCTGATCTACTCTCTCTGAGACAGGCAACCAATTTAGAGACTTGAATTGCTCTGACCCAACATGAGACCTACTATCCATGTTCAAAACAAATCTGATCATTTTGTTTTGAGTAGTTTGAAGCCTATTTTTCCAATACTTGGTCAAACTTGGATACCAACTAAAGCATACATAATCAAAATGACACTGTATCAGAGACATTACTAAAAGCTTCTTAGTATGAAGATCCAAGAACTGATTCTTTCTATGAAGGAATTTTAACCGGGCATTAGACTTTGTGACCACTGAACGTGCAATTTCATCACCTGAAAGATTTTGGTCTAATGTAGCACCCAGATACTTCACTGAACTGGTTGCTTGAATGTTTGTACCATTACAAGAAACATTTAAAACATTTTGTGTCTTTAACCTAGGCTTAGACCCAAAGAGAATAGACTCTGTTTTACCAAGATGGAGTGAAAGCTTGTTATCAACAAGCCATTCACTTACATTTTCCATTTCCATAGATAAG
Source organism: Mercenaria mercenaria (assembly GCF_021730395.1). Classification (NCBI taxonomy): domain Eukaryota; kingdom Metazoa; phylum Mollusca; class Bivalvia; order Venerida; family Veneridae; genus Mercenaria; species Mercenaria mercenaria. The sequence continues at coordinate 67,171 of NW_026460881.1, read as the reverse complement.
ATAGACTCAATATCAGCTATATTTTTCCCATATACAAGAATTCCAGAGTCATCAGCATACAGTAATAACTTATTTTTGACCACAGCTGACATATCATTGACATAGATTAAAAATAAAAGGGGACCAAGGATTGAACCTTGGGGAACCCCGCAGGTAACAGGGGCACGATTGGAATGGACACCTGAAACAGCAACTAACTGGTGTCTATCAGAAAGATATGATTGGAACCAGAGAACAACATCTGAACTAAGGCCAATTGCATTCAGTTTCATTAACAAAATACTATGATTAACTGTATCGAACGCCTTCTGTAAATCCAGCAGAACCATTCCAACCATGTTACCTTTACCATTTGAAACTTGACAAAATCTGAAAGATGGATAAGACAGGTATCCGTGGAAAATCCACGTCTGAACCCCGACTGAAAACTGTATAAGATTTTTTTCTCATTCAATTAACCTTCCATTTGATCATAAATGACCCTTTCAAAAATCTTGGAAAGTATACATAAAATAGACACAGGACGATAGTTACCAACATCGGTTTTATCGTTCTTCATATAAAGAGGGATAACCCGGGCATTCTTAAGATCATCGGGAACAGAACCCTGGATAATTGAAAGATTGATAATATGAGTCAAAGGACTGGCTATAACTGAAGCACTGTCCCTTAAAAACCTACAGGGGATGCCATCTAAACCAGTAGCCTTATTAGCACTGAGTCTATTAAGATACTTCAGAATCTTGTTTTCAGAAACAATTGAAAATGAAAAACTATTTGGAAAAATACCTTTAGATAAATAAAATTTATTTATTTTTTATATTTCCTTTCCTGATAAACAAGTTAATTTTATATGAATATCATTCTTCCTCTGAAATAAACTTTCAGGTTGACTTTTAAAACATTACATTTTAAAAATGAATAGATATATTAAAAATGTACGCCTATTACAATATGTACATAGCTATGTCTCGGCTAAGTATATGTCATATATATTATTTCAGTGATAGAATCGATGTTATGAGTATACAATTGTGTTTATGTAACAAAGAGCCCACGAATGAACATTTGTTGGGTACAGAGACCAATAAGTAACGGGAAATTCTATTCATTCCGTAGTGTTTACTGGGTACATTTTGACAAAAGAAATACCCAATAAAGGTCCATCTGTGGGAACGTCCGCATGAACGTTTTTGTTGTTCTTTTTTAATACATTTGTGTGATACATATTTAACCAAACACAACTAGTTACATGATATGAAGACATGATATGAATGGTGGTCAAAACCTATACAGTTAAAACTTACCCAAGAAACTCAATTTTTACATACACAGCAAAAGCAGCATGGTTTTTGATAATACTATTTTTACAAAGAAGCCAAAATAAAACTTGGTATAAGGGTAAAATAGCTAGTGAATTTCTTTAGCTTGAACAGTTATTTACTAAATTATATTGTTTCACACTAACGTTTCATGGCCTAATTTCCTGATTTTATTTACTGTACAACAGCGGATGTTACGTGCTGTGTGGCGGCCGTAAAAAGTCGTCCCGAATTCATCTCAGTGTTGTTATATTTTCTGGTCCTTCAGGATCATTGATTTCAACTCATTTAGATTTGAAGATTGAATACTGCTTAAGCCGGTGCTAGGGGGCGTGGGCAGTGTTGCATTTTCTATTACTGCCCATGAACAGACTCAATCAAACCGAGTCTGCAATTTTCACTGTTTGCCTTGTTCTCGATGCTTCCGAGGGATCTAATTTCCAGATTTTATTTACTTCACAACAGCGGGTGTTAAGTGCTGTGTGGCGGCCGTAAAAATTTTTTATCATATCTTTGGTAACAATTAAATTTACATAGGTCATAGCAAACCAAATAGAAATCAATATCAAGTCAGAAAGCAATACCACATTTTACAATTATATTTTGTAAATTATTTTATCAGCAGTAGATTTAATACGATCAAATAAAAATAAATAAAAAAAAATATATCTTAACAAGCTACCTTGTATGTACTATATTGTCATTACCTCGTTATACCGATACCATAGCTTTTGACCAAAGTATCCAAAAATAAACTGAGTCATTATTTCAGTGGAAACTACATTATTGTATTCAAAATTCGATGATTATACTTTATTTCCTACCGTATGTCATTCAGCTGAATTAAAATTTATCTATTTTCAATAACAGCTCTTTTGAACATAGAACGCATGCACGGATGGTGTTCCATTTAGAAATATGTTTGAAATAGACCACGCGATGTCAGACGTATATACAACACCTCAGAAACCGATCAAATTTTGTTTTGATAATAATCATTATGACGCGATTATGAATGGCATCAAAAATACATATAGTCCGTTTTATTGGACCTGACGGGGCGGAGTTAATCTCTGACTTATGTAAATAATGGAAATCTCAAAAAATGGGCAAAATAGGTAGATCTATAGTGGTTACTATGTAAGGTAGACGGTAAGTGAAGAAGAAATCAGGCTGCCGAATATTCTACATATCCGGCATAATAATGCAGTGGACCGTCACGAAACCACGCCCCGCCAGGTCGATTAAAATGGACTATAAGTATTTCTTATGATAAAGGTATTTGTAAATCATCCTGATATCTTTAAAGCGAACGTTGTTTTATTCATAATTTTCTGATAATTGATCTATTCCAACATAACAAAAAGAGAAGACTGGTGTGCAATTGTATGAACGGATGATAACAATATATTATTGAAATACAAGTCGTATTCAATGCTGAATAATAATTCTCATTAAATCAGAATGCTTTCAAACTAAGATCACACGAAACAAGTCTAATGAATTCGCCAGTAATTTTAAGCTTTTATTATCCGTAACTATTGACCTGGCACTCATTAATCTTTGCCAATATTTTCGGACGTTTTCGTTAATTTACGCAATATTTGTATCCAGAAAGTATCTATATTACTGAAGTAACTTATAAAATTAACCAAAGACAGAGAGGAAAGTGTCTGATTTCCACGCACGTCACCACGGGATCGAAATCATTTGGATCTTTTTTTTCTAATTTAAAGTATTGTAATGCTATCGATATCTGTTTTATTTTTACATTATTTTGCGTATTATATTTCATATTTGAATTTTATTTGTTTTTCTTGTAGTTTTTTTTGGAACGCTAGTGACAAGTAATTTGTCTTTTTATCATGTTTATCTAAGATACTTTTAAAACAATTTTATTCCACTTTTTTACAACGAGTAAGTATGATTACTGTTAATAAATGAACCATAAATATCACGATACGTTTGAATAAGTACTAAGTCTGCATATAAAATTTGTGCACAAAAATATATGGTCAGACGTAGGAATCGAACCCTCAACCCTGATATTGGCAGCTAAACGCTTTGTCCGTACATATACCTGCACTGCACATGTGACAGTATAGCAATTAAGAATTATATATGTAATATTTAGTTATATCACTATTTATATTTGGACGCCGAAAATTAATTTATGGAAGTATACGGAATATTAATGAGCGTCAGGTCAATACTTACGGACAATACTGTACCCAATTTAATCAAATACATAAACAATGCCCAAATTTGGATGTGTGAATTCAGTTGTTCATGCATACTGTAGGAGGGCATTTCTAACAACATTCTCCTGTTATTGCTTACTAAGTAAAATGCATTTTCGTAATCTTTTCACAAACTATTAGCCGAGAATGTCGTGACGGTCCCAATTACAATACGCCGAGTTATAGTGTAGAATATGTGCTCAGTCTAAATGCGTATATTTACGAATAACATAATTGAGGTTTCAAACTTCGATTCATGCATATATATTAGGGATATATAACATAACATTTCCAATTTCAGCATTTAATTAAGTCATGAAGCGAACGTGCATTTTTCCCTGTCAAAATAAACACTGCGAACAGACTCATTAGTTCATTATGTTTGACACATGCGTTATAATACCGCGTTCATGGCGTTGTGCATTCGGGTGTAAATATATTGAACTAATCCAGGTAAAGGGGTGCTATAGTTTACTGAATACATGTTTTATACATTAAAGGACATCAACCAATCTGATGTACTAAACTTGTCACGTTGGTGCGGTAGGTTAGATTGAACGCCGAACACCATGTATTTTGTGAATGTGTGGAATCGAATCTCGGAAAGGTAAGATTTTTATTATAACTACATTGAATAATATCCAGCTTTTTCACGAAACGTGCAAATTTGTGAAAATACAAATTTGTGAATACTTTATGTAAAAAAACAGTTAAAATGTCGAAACTAGTATGTAGATATAGCGATGACGCTAGAGAAATGATTTAAAATGTGTACCTGTTTTTTATGGACGAAAAGGAATCCACTTGCTCGTGCCTGGGAGAGAATATCTGCACCCACCGACTGTAAGAAACACAAACAAAAACCATTTTTCTCGCCGTGCATAGACACCAGGCTCTGCGACTACCACTCTACGATATTGGATATTGACCTTAACCCGATAGAGCCGACATTGGTCTTAATCTTAAAGGTACGTGCTATATGACCGTGATTGTTGACGAAAAATTCTCAACATGCTTATAAATTTTCATATTCTTTCAGGTTATATTGCCATTGAGAATATTGCCTTCAAATCGACAAGAATCAAGGAACTCATATAGGAAGGGCTGGCATCTATCACCGGAGAACACTGGATCAACTGTATTGAGTATGTAAAAATATAGATCAGATGTACTATTGCGCGTGATGAGATTCTGGAACCAGTGGTTATTAACGTTGATGTTTCAACGGACACCTCAAAAACCGACAAAAACTTCGTTCTCACACAGGAAGTCATGTCAGATCTTTATATTCAAGCCGGAAGCTGCCAAGGGTATGGCGGATTGTCGCGAATAACGGTGATTTTGATATTGTTAAGAAAACTGCCAAAAATGAAAGAATTAAACATATATGTTGTCAGTTGTTCTAAGCATAACAGAAGATGAATAGTTTGTATATTTTGTTTTCTATCTGATAAGTTAGTTCATTGATAATCACTGTTTTGGTCATGTTTTCACAGGTAAAACCGACAGATAAATGCGGAATTTACTTTCCAACTTGAACCATTTCATAGTATACCAAATGGGAGGGATTGGATCATACATGTATACATTTATTGATCTAGCTTCAAGCATCTCTTTACTAATTTGACATTACTAGTACTTAACTTGGTCTAATATATACCCCTCGGTGTAAATTTTTCAAAAGACAGATAGAGGCTCGCTAGATTTTTTTCTTTCTTTGTGTGTGTGTCGGGGGTGAGCATTAAAGACATATTGCTCCTTTCCTTAATTGATCGTTTGCCAGCGGCGCGGAAAAGAACAGATAATGAAAAATGTTCAATGTTCCTTTCAGCTTTATTGAAATCCCTTCCTTCGTTAACTTTGTTTCTTTCCACGCAATCGGACACTTCTGTAGTAATGATGCTGATTATGACGGGGAAAACTGCTTTCAAAGAACCGTTCATATTGGTCACATTTTATTAGTCAATCGCTTTTTGTGTATCACTGAGTTTTGTCGCTGACTTTATAGAGCAGTTTACCATAGTTTTAATTCAAGTTGCTGAGGAATTTCCCCGCCTTATTTTCAATCAATCTTTGGCCTGTTGACTATGACCAGAACTGAGAATTACGGTACACACTTTAACACATAACGATAAAATGAATAAATAAATAAATAAAGAAATAAATAACGTGAAAACTAATGAGTAAGTCATGGTTGCTCCTTTGGTACGGACAGGGTAATGGTAAATAAGCACAAGCACACGCACAAGCAGACGTACTGGTCCAGCGGTAACAAAAGCTGACGGATGAATAACAACACACGTTCTAAATAAAAATGTATATTTTAGGAATATATAGATATCTGGAACAAACAAAAAATAAACATGTGACGAAATACTATAAGTCAGATTATTGGCTTATTGGCTTGAGATGATATCATTAATCTGAGAAAATGTCTTCTTTGTACGAATATCTATATCTTGAGACAGGTACTATTATTTATGATTATCATCATTTCCATTTTTAAGGCACAAATAATACTTGCTTAAGGAATTAAACGCCATTTGTGCTTCTTTTTCAAAATTGAATTCATCAAAGAAAAGTTTTTTTTAAAGGTTGTTTATAAGTAATGCATCGATTAAAAATAACTTATTTCCTTACAATAAATTACGCATATTTATTATTTACAATACTAACAAAACATCTTCAATTCGAGCTTATAGGTATGTTATACACCGCAATATTCTATCAAAGTAATTACAAAGTGATATATAATATGAGAGAAAATCGTTCTGTGACAGATCATGAATACTAATTACTAAGTCTGACAGGCACATCGTCAACATTTTAGTCTTATGGCAACAATTCTAGCCTTTTAGTTTGAAGACGATTCCTGGTGTACCTCTGGACATTGTCTCATGCATGGACGGGACACTTGGTAGAACCACAGATCTTCCGTAAGCCGTTTGGATGATTTCTTCACATGAATTCTGCACCCAAAGTGAAGTCTTGGACAAATTCACACCGGTGATTGGCAACTTATTCGAAGTCAATGACCATAACCACTCGGCCGTGTGAAACTACTGACAGGTAGAAAATGGCCTGCTTCCTAAATGTAAGTTTGATATTATATATACCTTCCAAGTTCTTGATTCAGAATAACACTCCGACATTTTAGCTTACAACTCATTTGTTTATTAAACAAAAAAATTTAATATTTTGACTGCTAATTCACAGTCTCTGTCCATATCACTAACCAATTTTCATAATCACGAATCTTTATTTTATTTTTCTTCACATGAATTCTGCACCCCAAGTGAAGTCTTAAACAAACTCAAACCGGTGATTGGCAACTTATTCGAAGTCAATGACCATAACCACTCGGCCGTGGGAAGCTATTGGCAGGTAGAAAATGACCTGCTTCCTAAATGTAAGTTTGATATTACCTTCCAATTTCTTGATTCAGAATACCACTCCGACATTTTAGCTTACAGCTCATTTGCTTATCAAACAAACTATTTTTAATATTTTGACTGCTAATTCACCGTCTCTGTCCATATCACTAACCAATTTTCATAATCGTGAATCTTTATTTTATTTTTCACCAATGTGACACTTTAAAATTTCAAATCACAGTGCTGTTACCAAAAATCCCTTTAAATCATAAGAATTATGAGACTAGGATTATGAGTGAAAGGGGCTTCCAAATATAAAGAGGACAATTTAAACAGTCTTTCGAGAAGTTTACCGCAGTAAAAACCTAGTCCTGGAGTATTTTCATCCCTCTAATCATAGTTTCGGATGTTGTAACAGAAGTTTTCGCAAACTGTTCCAAGGCACTAGTAAAGAAGAGGCGACACGCTTTTCTTATCTTATATTTTCCATAAAGCGGTATTCCTCTTGTACTTGATGTCAATGCATCAACTAACTGAATAATCTCTGGTGGGTCTTGATCAAGAATGGTTAAGACATGATGCCAGTCCTCATCTGAAACGTTTGTATACATCGCGTCAATTTTCAGGGTAGGAATTTGAAGGAAAAGGTAGCTCTTAAAGTCATTAAGTTCATTTCTAAGATGACTATTTTGTTCTGCATAGGAATCAATACTAGCTATTTCATCACATATGGAAGAAATTCTAGTTTTCAGGTGTTTTTTCTTGGATTCTATAACATCTCGAGCTAAGTCTGAAATACAAGAAAGCAACATTTCTTTTTTATGAAGATTGCACTGGATCAACATATACTGCTCCAATCTTGCAAAATCTGGATACGCATTCTTTTCAAAGTTATCTATAAAAAAAACTGGTATAAGTGGCAATTCTGCTTTCTGCAGCTCCACTTCACAGTTTGATCTGATACTTTTTATTACATCTTCTCTTCTTTGAAATTCCCTTCCTCCATTTTCAACATCGTTGTCAATATGCGTACGAACAAAAGCTAATCTCTTTTTCATTGAATTCAGTTCTTGTGCAAGACATACTTCATCTTCGGTGATTCTGCATTTGCTCGTAATAATAACAAAGTCGTACTTTTCAAAATTGACTTTCTTTAGGTAACTGTCCTTAGGGACTCTCACAGTTCCTACACCAGGAAGGTCCCATAGTTGCAAGTTGTTTCTGTATGAAAGAACAAATCTCTTTGGTTCCATTGTAGTTTCAACTACACCTACTTCTGCCGCACCGTTGTCATCCGCAGTCAAATTGCGAATAGCATTTATGAAAGACGATTTGCCAGTGCCAGACGACCCAGTTATAGCAATGTTAATGGTGACGTTTTTCAACGTTTCTAGTTCTTCTTTAAAATACCCGTGCAAACCTACAATCCCTTTGCCACTGTAGAAGTCTTTAGCCTTTAGTGCTTTCTTTAGCAATTGTTCCCTGCAACTGGCAGCAGGTCCGTTGTATTTCCTGAATTAGAAGAAACGCCTATAGGCGTTAGTCCTAACTTTACACATTAAATATCTTTTAAAATGGTGAAAAAACACTTATGATTTTATAAAACAAAATGACGAACTAAACGTGAAGCAGATATTTAGTTTCTAACAGAAATACAACAAAGCAGGACAATTCACATATCAAACTCTGGGTTATTCGCCTTCAGCTGTAGCCTTAAAACTTAAGTACTTTGATAACTCTCATATCAATTAAGAAATATCGGATCAATCATAAATTGCTTTAATAGTAGTTTTGTTTTAGCAAGGCCCACAACATAACCATCGCGTCTAAATTTTTTGACAAGTTCGTAACTTTTGACTGTAGAGTCTTGTTACAGACCTGATTTAATGACTGGACATTTTAGATTTGTTAAATTCAAATGTTTTCCTCAGTGGGTGTGAATCAACTATTTAACAATATTTTCAAGTAAATGTTTAGAAATCTGTTTGTCATAGGTTTGGTAAAGTAATTTAAAAATTAGGGATCTTATAGGCGTAAATGCTATAATATATTATATATAATACTCATATCAGTTAAATCAAAATAGCCTTCTAATAAAAGGTGACAGACTCAATACGAATCAATATACATGTATACCTGTATCTACTTATTTCTCCATCGGCAAAAGTAAATGGTTTCAAAACTCTAGAGATGTCTGATCGGTGGATGAAACTGCGATTAAGCATGTTTCTTGATCTGCGACAAGTGTTTATTAGTAGGTCTCGTAACGCAATTTGGTCGTATTGTCTTCTTTTAATATTTGAAACCAAAAACGTATAGATTTTGTTTCCTGATTTTCCTGACTGTTCAAGTATACGTTTATGCCAATGCATGTATGACTGCATTATACTGAGAATATCTATCTCTTTGTGAGTTTGTGGATGACTTCGTTCATAATTACGCACATCTTCATCGATACATGTTCGAACAATTATCAAGTTTTGACATAGCTGATGCAGATACGTCAAGAGACGCATGTCACTTTCAGTAAGTCTGTTCTTGTACAAAAAACACACTGGATCAGTTTTAAATGTTGTATCTGCAAGTACATATGTACCCTCTGTCACGTACATCTTTGCAGCAGGGATTTCCCAAAATAACATTTGGTCACTGCCAAATATGCTTCTAAGGAAACCATTGGTCCTTCTTGTGGGAATGACTTCCTCTCGATAATCATCCGCTCCTAGTCTTTTTATGTCTATTTCAGGTAGCATATCTTTCATGGCATAGATGAAGTTTTCCCAGACCCATTGTATCCAATGACAGCTACATTTAATTGTCTGAAAAATATTTTACATACCTGTGTCAGATCAGTTGTTCTTTTTTTCAAGAACGTCAGATGGGACGTACAATCAGGTAAAAACCAAGTTTGTTTGACCATAAAAGTATTTAAAACTTTCCAACTTCTATTGCTTTATAAAAATAAAAATCCAACAAAGTACAGTCTCTATCTAAAATAAAGATATTTCACGACAATAATATTTCTTTATATTAACTGTGTTTGTCCAGGAAAAATACAAATGAACACAGCAGTATGACATTATAAAATCAAATTAATATAATTATATAAATACTATCTATAAATGTCTTATCCTTAAATATAAACTAAGTAGCAGTTCATATGAGTGAAGACGGCATACTAAGATGCTATTTGCTTGTAGAATGTGGACTTTTTCAGACATCCAGGAGGAAACACGTCCATGTTAATAAGATCATTTAAAGTTATAAAGACCCTAATTCCATGTTACTGAAACGCAACGCACCATAGAGCTCAAAGTTAACATGATTATTTTGAAATTTATCTTTAATAGTTGTCATTTATACCCTTTATAACACATATTTAAGTTCAAGGTATGTTTGATATTAAGTTTAAATGAAGCCGTCTTCAAGACTTTCATAACGCTGAATGGAATTTTAACATCGGACCATAATTAAAAACGGTGGGAGTTAGAAATTTAAGAAAACGGCTGATCATAGAGGCAGCCATATTTGTGTCTCATTTACACAATGCTGATCTTGCTTTGAAACAAACCCTTTAATAGATTATATCAAATGTTTCTTGATTGTAAGATGTCAGCCATTGCAATTTTTTCCTTATAGTTCTAAAAAAATACACAACTTTTTTTACAGAAATAAGTGAATAAGATTCAAACAAATATATATAGAAATTTAATAAATTCCCCCATTTTGTTTATTTTTGCTAATGAAAATATCGCCTCAGTTTTTATCAAATATTGAAATGATCATATTTTTCGATGTATAAATCTTTATTTGAAAATGTTTCCAATTTTCAAATACTTTAAGAAATCCTAGCTGACGGACTTGACCTAAGAATACTTTAGCCTTTCTCTTAGAGAATCTCAGCATTGACTTCGTACTTTATATTTCTCTTCGACATTTGACTTTAAATAATCAATCAAATGAGGCAGTCTAGTTAAAGCGGTAAACCACTGCAAAACAAGATACCAAGACAAATGCTAAAATATCAATATTATCTCTGACATATGACTTCCTAAATACATAAAAATATTTCAGCAACATCGTGCTTTCAGTTGACGTTTGACCAGGATAAACATGAGTGAATGTCATATGCTTATAGATATTTATGTGAGGTTTGATATGATTCTAGCTAAAACTACTTTTGAATTATAAGCATTTTCAATTTAGGACGGACACACGGATGCAATGATGGGCGAACGGATCATTACCGATCGATTCCGATCATCTTCAATTAAATTTCAAACTAAGCACGCTATAAACAAAGCAATCAAAGAAATATTATTTGAGGCCCATGATTCAGAATACATTACCAGGCCGTGAATGTACTCGTCTTATCAATATAAATTTCTTTTTTTTTTTAAGAAAAATGGAAAATCAAAGGATCAGATTTATTTTTAGTTTGTTTTTTTCTCAAGTATTTCATAATACAAACTTGATCGATATTGCATCTTACTGCGAACATATAGTTAATATTATTATTTAATAAATAATACTTTCTTAAATGTACTCACCTTGAGTACAATTGTCCCATCTTCTGTCTTGTGGATAAGCGTCGTCTTCTGAAAGTACAGAGACTTTTGTGAACTCAATTATTTGTGTCTAAAATTAATAAATTCCACATGAAAAAATGTTGCAAGGTTTTAAGGATTCCGAAATGACATGTTTCTTAAAAGATATAAACTGATGCACTGAAACGTTTACAAATAAGCACAAGATGCTGCAGATATGTTACCATTTACTTTAGATCTACGTCAAAATTGCAAAAATGAATGAAAGCCAGCTTAAAATTTAGCCTGGAAATGTTCTACTTTCATGGTAAGTGTGGTTACAATATTTCGAATGGTGCCAGTCTGGAAGGTCCGTGTTATGTATGTTATCATACCAAAAATCATATCCATAGAAAATATCAAAACACGAATTTTTGCTGTCGCGGATGGCTTGGATTTCCATTGTTTATTTCGTTAATATCGCATAAAGTAAGAGTATTTTTAATCTACGTATTATTTAAGAGGTACTGTTTACGTAGATACCAAACACGCCTATTAAAACTCTTAATATACTTCATTTCAAGTCAAATCACGTAAAGGCATTTGTTCGATTTTGTAATGAAACTATCCATTCTTGAAATACATGTATCTTGAGCTTTTGCAAAGAATTGAAACCTTTGCTACTTCGAAGATAAATATCTTACGCATTAATAAATAGACTGTCCTACTAGTCGATACATTACTGGCCCCCTTATCGCAATTTCTAAAATCCGGACTGAACGCTTAGTCGAAAAACTGTACGCCTATTCAAAACTTCTTTTCATTCATATATTTCAATAATTTGACTTAAAGTTTGTTTTAGGATAACCAACAGTTAAAAAGTAATAGTTTTCTTTCGTTTTCGTAACAGTCATGGACCAGTTTATATGTTATTACTGCAGTTTCGAATCCACTTTTCGTAAAGGTTAGTGTTTATTAGTAAGTAATTATCAAATTAATTTAGTCTAGCGCGACACAGCCGCGCGACTAAATCAATTTAGTAAATGCGTCCTAATAAACTCTAACCTGCAGTGTTTGAAATTATTTTTGTAATAATGACTAGATTCTTTACACATAAATCACTAACATTCATATAATCGTTACGTGGCACATCGCAGTGTTTAATCCATTTCCGGCATCTCAGAGACTTGTTCGAACTTTACCTCGGGAACTTTATTATCACAGAAGAAACAGCTGTATGCCGTCGGCGCGGTTATTGGTAATTTCTGTTTATGTAAAGGAAAAAAGCCGAAAACTGTCCATTATGTGAAAGAATGGACAAATCGAGGCGCAACGCGCCGAGATTGTCCATTCTTTCACATAATGGATAGTTTGAGGTTTTTTTCTGACTTAAAACACGGTCGAAAAAATCAAGATTGTCGTGATATTATATAATGTATCTAATATTGTCTTCTTTAAGGCAAAGACAGTTAATCGATTTGTGTCTCTGTGCTGAATAAAAATACCAAGACAATTGAGTTTAATTTAGACTACATATAAATATTTACTGCAATTAAAAGTTTTTTTAAACATTAATGATATTCAGTGCTGATTCTTAGTCTTAGGAACGTTTCGAAATATCTCGTTTTGTCATATTTGTGAATGATTTGAAGTACCTTTACAAAAAGTAAAATTTAACTTGGCCGTATGATGTATGTATCAATTGTTGTCCATGCTTTGTTCGTGCTGAGTTTACACTCAGTGTTATATAAATCAAGACGGGTCCAGGTGAAGACATTTAAAAATGTATGTATGCATTTTTTATCGTTATTACAATACAATCATTCTTATCTCGTATTCTTTCAATTTTATTAGGAAAAAAATACCCGTATCACACGAGATCTTTACTCGTTATGACTCATATCTCGTTTTTACGAGAAAATATTTCGTTATTACAATAAATTACATCGTTACTGCAAGTAAATTGTATTGTTAAATTAATTACGGCCACTTTTTCTGGTAATACCGAACGTGCAGTAAACATTTTAGGGAACTTAATGTCGCTTTTTTTGTCTTTGCAGTAGAAAGGTGAAATTGCACATTTCTGGGTATACTGCAACAAATGTCAGTTATGGCAAAAATTCAAACAATCTTACAAGGTCACTGCATGAAAAAGATAGGTCTGTAGCATTTGAAAAAGAAAGACAAATTATGTTTTAGCTCGACTATTCAAAGAATCGGTGGAGCTATTGGACACCAGTTTGTTTAATTCTGCTCATTGTTTTCTCGTTTAGGGCACAGCCATTATTTTTTACTGGGGACATACGCCGCTTTTCATGGAATTGCACTCTATGCATCATTGAAGGTTCCATGTGCACCGCCCAATGAATACATCTGTTAATGACTCTAAATTATATTTTGGTACTTATAACATGTGTAAATGTTGAGTTCTGCTCAACCCGGGGCTAAATGGCTAAATTGCACTTCCAATACCGTCCATGAACAGGCTCAGTCAAGCCAAACCTGCATCATTTTCGTTTATGTTGTGATTGGCGACCTGTGGTTGGTTTTCCGCTTTTTTTATTTTATCCATGCGTCGGCGTCCGCGTCCCGATTTGGTTAAATTTTTGTATGCAAGCTGGTATCTACGTGACCACTTGTCGGAATGGATTGAACTTCACAGACTTGTTCACTGTAATAAATTGACTTACACTGCATACTAGGTTCTATAACTCTATTTTGCTTTAATATGTATAAAATTATGCCCCTTTTACGATTTAGAATATTTTTATTAAGAATTTATATGTAAGATTGTATTTCAGTACCTACTAATTGAAATGGGTTGAAATATCATATTCTTGTTCGCTGTGATGATCTGACATGCAGTGCTTAGGTTCCATAACTCTTCTCTGCACTTTTACAAAATTATGCCATTTTTTTCGACTAAGCAATTTTTGGTTAAATTTCTGTATGTAAGCTGGTATCTCAGTACCCACTGATGAGAACTGGATGAAACTTGCACAACTGTCCATTGTCGTGGGCTGATATACATTGTACAGGTTCCATAACCCTTTTTGCAATTTTAAAACATTATGCCCCTTTCCGACTTTGATATACATTCAGTTCACAAGACTGTTGAATAGTAGAGCATTGCTGTTCTCCGACAGCTCTTGTTTTTACATTACGTTGCCTATTTTTATCTTTTTGCGACTCAAAATGTCATACGAGATGTATATCTCCGATACTTTTCCAGTGCGATTTAGGATAAAGAGGACTTTACTACTTTCTAACGGATTAAGATTTAAACTAACATTCTTTAATTACTTTTGGCACATTGTTTGATTTTTTTTTTGACTGATAATTAGGATAAAGCCATACGTTCCCCTTCAGAATTTTTTTATTGCAGCTACAAGTTCTGTAGAAAATTGCAGTTTATATTTCGAAACGTTTGAATTTCATAAGTTGATCTATCAACTATCTATCAACGTACAAGGTTGTAACTATACCTGTCAATTATTAACCCGTACCTGTCCATTCTTAAAGTATCCATTATTTTAAGAATGGACAGTTACAGGTTAATAATGGACAGGTATAGTAAAATAATCGTGTGTATAGAACGGTAACGGTACAATAACCTATTAATGGACAAAACTAACAAAGGATTACATCACAACCGCGTTTTAATTTAATATCAGGCTCCAAATCACCGCTGATATCAGTCAAAATCAAGCAGATTGAAGCTATTATCCAGTTATTTTTCTTTTGCATAATAATTATTGCAGTAATCGCTACAAATCAAAATGAAAATGACCTGGCTCCTAATGTTTAAATCAATTGTTCTACACGCATTAAACTGACCACCGTCTTGAAGATAGATAAGCGGACTCATTTTGGACACTTTGATAGTACAAAGTTTTCATGTAGACAGCACGTTTGTCTGATGGCGGAGCTTAAACTCAAAAAATAATTTCAAGTACAACACCTTGAGTGACCTTCACTTTGTGTATAATGGGCAGTCCCTGCATAAAAAGGCTTTGTGTGCACAATGTTTATGTAAAGTTACAGCAAGGTATAAGCAAAAGTAAAAAATAATGATGTGACAGGAAAACGTTTTCCGAAAAACTTAACTTTAACCGAAACCGGGGCGAATAGAATAGCACCGCTATTCCCCGAATAGTCGAGCTGAAAATACAAAGAAAAAAACAACAAAACAAAGTGTCCTGTCAAGCTGAGCGGAATAAATATATATATTTCTCGTATGTTAACGGAAACACGTACACAGATTCTATTTCTTGTCCAAGACAAGGACATCGTTGGT
Organism: Mercenaria mercenaria; assembly: GCF_021730395.1. Classification (NCBI taxonomy): domain Eukaryota; kingdom Metazoa; phylum Mollusca; class Bivalvia; order Venerida; family Veneridae; genus Mercenaria; species Mercenaria mercenaria. The sequence goes on along the minus strand of NW_026460881.1, from coordinate 51,412 downwards.
GAAACAGACCAATAAATACTGTTTCACTGTCGCAAGTAAAATGTAATACAAAACTTATATTTACAAATTCAATAAGTACAGTGTATATTGCCTACAAGCCCAAACACGTCGTAATTTCTTTATTGAATAGGCGTACAGTTTTTTGCATGTTGAATTAAACAATATTTAAACAATTCAGGATTGTAAATTCATATTTATAGGTATAAACTCATTTGCATGAATTTATAATTTAACATTCAGACGCGGTTCTGACACGTATTTCACGCGCAGTTCCTAAACAATGGGCATTTTTAGCCTCAGTGCAACGTCTTTTGCTTTGACCTGCTAGGTTTTGGGTGAAAATATGTTTTAATTTCATGTGTTAATGTCTACTTAACGGCAGGTTGTTGCAGAGACATTTATCATACATTAAAAAATATATACAACAAGAATATTTATTTCAAATAGCCAAAGAAAAACATAAAAATACTCACTACTGACAGCTTTCAAAACTTTGAAAAAAGAAAGTGAACGCATAGTTATTGGCGACTTCCGTTTGGGCGTACAGAGAGTCTATACACTGTGGTGTTGGAGGAGTAAAAAACATTACATAATTTTTGTATCACAGTTTAATAATGTTTTGGCGTTCAAGTCCTTTTTAAGTACTGGGGATACTGGTCGAGTTAAAGCGGTCTATAATATTGGTTAAATAAAATTTTAATGTTTTTGAAGAAAAGGGTAAAATGTGCATTACTTATCATATTGAGTGCAATTGATAAAATGCGAGGCTTTAGTTTTTAATTCAACGTGAAAACACACCCACGTTTTGTTTTCTATATAGCACTCCACATTGGAATTAGACTACGCGTAACGCCACCTGCACACGTGCATGCAAAACACAAATTCATTATAATTATTTACGTAGAGGGATTGAAATAAAATCAAGCAAATTCGATGAATTGTTATCCCCCACCGACTGCTTTTGTGGTAAGGATTGGCAAAGAAATATATCCGGCAAAACGTTAAGGATGTAAGAAGCAAATAAGTTAATTAGTCGGGATCAATTTGGCAGAAAACGAATGTTTTAGGTGTACAAGTGTCATTAATGCATACATGTTTTAAGCTAGTGCTAATTTATGATTACTCTGAATGGGATATGTTTACTGTATTAGGCTTAGCTTTTAGATTTATGTAGAGTTATTTGAAATATGAGCTTGAAAGGTAACCAGAACGAAATATTTAATTAGTTTAGCTCCAAGTGTCGCTGTTTAGCATGTACACTTGAACTTTAAAGAACAGATGTCCTTAAGAAATCACTATTAAATAAGAAAACTGGAGCGTGGGTGTTGGTAGGGGGAAGAGAGTTACAGCATCACATGTTGTAAATATTCATGAAATGTTTAAAAAAAAGTAAGACAGCGCTCTCCGCTACTTGGTGATTTGATAGTAAAATGAAGTTATATCTAAATAGGAGACATCTACTTTAAGAGAAAGATACACCAAAATATAAAAGACCCTACTACTCAGAGGGGTTAAAGGTCAGTTATGGAAGGGGTACTGACATTCTTATTTTGATAGAATTAAAACAGCCGAAGAAACTACATGCACAGAAAGTATAAACTTTAAGATTGTGCTAAACTCAAATCATATTTCTATTTATTTTCATTTACTTTATTTTTATTTCTTTATTTCATTTCATTTAATTTACGTATTATTATAACAGACGCTAATGATAAAGATACATTTAAGTTTCAAATCATTATCTTATATTGTACTAAAGCTATATCCAGAAAACGAAGATTGCAAATAATATTTAAGTATAAAAGGAGCATAATTCTGTCAAAAAACACAATTAGAGTTATGGGGATTGTAACCACACTTGCAGATGATGCCAATAAAGAAATTTCTTATCTTTTAAAGCAACGAAGATTTTTCTATAATCGAAGCTTTCGAAATAAATAACACGAAAATGATTCCAAGTATAACAACTTGGAAACGTTGATCGTCGGTATAATAGACCCAGCCCCTGCACATACTTTGTTTGTGTACTGGAAAATGTTTAAGTGAAGTTACAGTAAGGCATAAGTCATAGCAAAAAAGATATGACAGAAAAACAAAGGTTGCCGAAAAACTTTAAACTTAAAAATAACCAAAGTATAACACGTTGGTGACCTTAACCTTAGGTATAATGAGCCCAGCCCATGCACATACTTTGTTTGTATGTTGGACAATGTTTATGTGAAGTTGTTTCAGTAAGATATAAGCAATAGTAACAAAGATATACAAAGGTTGCCGAAAACCTTTAATCAAGAAAGCTCTCGACGACGCCGATACCGATATAGCATCACCTTTCTCCTAATAGTGGAACTAAAAAGGAAAAAAAATCAATTTCATGTCGTGTTTTGAAGAGTATTGTCTATTGATTATTTAGCCAAATTGTTTCAGTATGGTTGTTTCCCTTTATACTACCTTAACGCGAGTATCGATTTTTTCTACTTATTTTATGCATCTTGATACGTCTACACTGGTTTTGTTACAAAAAAAGTAATTAGTGGTATTGTAACAACATGGAACGAAACATTTTACACAAGCCGAGTTTATACCTTGCCCGAAGCTATTCGCAGTACATACAATATTGTAATTTCTTCAAACTGGTGCTTTTGAATGATAATCGGGGTTAAGTTTCAAAATTGAAAGGCGCGAAGCTTGTTTTATCCTATTACTCATTATAACGTTTAAATATGTGTTTAATCTTTTGACTATGTCTGTTAAGGACTAAAATAAATGTGAATCATAAATTTAATTCAGATGTATTCTGCATTTTTCTGACACAAAATGCCAGACCTCTCGAGACACACAATACAAATTAAATTCGACCAAAAAAAAAAAAAACAAAAAAACAAGCGAAAATAAATAACAAATTACGAATTGTACGTGCACAGCTAAGTAACAACTTTCGCAAAATTAAAAAAAAAAAACAACATTTTTTGTGTAGGCATTCAGGTCAATAAAACGATGCTAAAATTCAATAAGCTTACTTTTGAAAATAAAATATATCTACATTATTCAAGTGTCAAGTTGGAAGGTTTTCCTCAGTTAACATAACGTAATTTCTTCAAATTGGTGATTTTGAATGATAACTGGGTATTGGTTTCAAAATTGACAATCGGGAAATATGTTATTCATATAACTCAGAGTATCTTTTAAAACAGCATGCCTTCAGATTTGGCTAAAAGATAATTATTCTTTCATATTGAAGTTTGTAGTCATATTATGAGCATAAGAATATGAATTTTCGTTTCTTAAATATTTTAAAAGTTCAAACAAGATGACCGCGGGTCGCCGCAGCAATAAAGACATTTTCCCGTCGTCGTTACTAATAGCGCTATAGCTGAAGTAGTGAATAGAATATATATATATATATATATATATATATATATATATATATATATATATATATATATATATATATATATATATATATATATATTATATATCTTTTCAAAAGTACAAAGGATTCAAAATTACAGTGATTTTAGTATAAAATCAAACATAGGTTTCTTGCAACAAATCACTTAAAACAAAAAATGAATATAAAAAATGTCAACTGGTGTTCTTTTTTGCGGAAATCAAACTGAAGCCTTAAAGCATCGCCTCGTCCAAATATGGGTTATTACTGTTGTGTACTCGTCTTATTGAATTCAGTATTGTACTCAACACTGATCAATAACCCCGTATTATCAAATATCACTCAAAGGGTAATGATGATTACATTACTTTTATTACAGATGAAAATGATGGTGGTGTAATTTTGTAAAGATTAAGATATTTGGTATTTTTCTTTCTGTTGTAGTACTTTTTGCAGAATTCTTGAATCAGCTAGGGTCAGTGTGTGTTTCAACAGATTTCCTAGTTGATTGTTACAGTTGTACTCTGAAATCATAAATGTGTTAAAGCAAGAGAAATTTATCAGTTTAGAACATTGCTCTAAATAATTATGCATTATAATTATGACTTTAGTGCACATTAAAATATAATTGGATTAAAGCTTTGTGTGATTTGTCTTAAAAAGGTTTTTATGGAGAGACTGAGTTATTACACCTGAATGCTAGTTACAATTGTCGTTCTTATCAATATTGCTGAGTGTGCTTATATACATTTTGTATCTGTTTGATACCTGACTTGTTTTACTTTTTTCAGCGAGATATAATGCTGCAGCAAAAGATATGGCAAACATTTGGGGATCAGTTCATTAGTACCAACGCTCTGATTATATTTTCTGGAAGGAGGAACAGACTTCCATCGGTTAGTATACAAATCTTTTAGAATAAATATTTAGTTATTAAAAGTATATATGTTTGTTAACCTAGAAGTTTGATATATCCACTTGATAAAAAGATATATACCGGTATGTAAATAAAAACAGCATCGAAACTACTCTTGGTGGGTTATTGGACTTGTTGTGGAATGTGCGCGCTCATTTGTATTGCTAGGCGCTTTGCCATAATTGGTCTAGTATATTGTGGTGGTGATTATTTCGCATAAATTCTCTCTACTTATAATATAGTGTAATTAATTAAGCAATTTTATATTGGCCTTGTTATTTGTCCAAGGGGTGTCGTATTGGCCGAGGGCCAATACGACTGTCCGAGGACAAATAACTAGGCAAATATGAAATCGCTTGATTAATGACAATATTATTATTCAACTTCCGAATATTGGCGGTAACACCATACGAACTCTGTTAGATATCTTCTAGCAGCTATGCACATCCAGGTAAAAAAAATTGTTTAGACTTATTTTCGAAAGCATAACCATTTTAGCCAGTAAAACAGAATTGGAAGTATATAGGTACTTGAGAATAATTTTGAGAGATATTTTCATGCCTCGACATAATCAGCAGTAACTGGAACTTACCTTATTTATTTGGAATTCCTATTTCTTTTCTCTAGTGAGTATCTTATCATTTGAACTGTGATAAAAACTGCTGTAAATGTCATTTCGTTTTAGACTGCAGACAACGAGACACAAAATTGTACACATGTGTGTTGATCAAGATAATACAACCAACCAAGCACATATTATATGCCTCGTTTCATTCTTTTCCGAAATTGTTTGCAGTTTACAACTGACATTCGTGTTCGCAACATCCACTTTCCAACATGTGAATCGCTATTGATATTGCAAAAATAATCCACATTATCTAAATGTCTGTTTTAGATAAGTCTCATCCTTTTAATTAGTCTGAGTTTCGCAAATTCTCTCAATATTTTCCTTGAAAATTGTCAGAATTTCTGACAGGAACACTTGTTTATACACAATACCGAATAACCGAAAGTATCGTTATAATCTAAAAGAAGTACATCGACATCATACGTCCGCCCGTTCATACTTGGTTGTTACATGAACCTGTAAGATATTATTTTTGTCAAAAATGTGAAAACTATTGTAATGTATCATTTTGATGTAAAACAAATGGCGTCATTTAAAAATCTAACAGAAGTGACTTCTCCGTATTGGCCCTCTCTTTTTTGGACCAATCAATATGCTTGAATATCGTATTGGCCCTGTTTCCTCATATTGGCCCTGCTTTTCTCATATTGGCTCAGTTATGTTTTGTAATAGCTCTACATGTTTCGTAAGATGTGTGCAATTGATCTAATACAGTGTGTAATATAGTTAAGTTGAATAATAATGACTTATAATGCGAACTTGTATCCTCACGGATCTCACCTATGGAAAAGGAAACTGAAACTAACTATATCCCTTAATGCACACTATCTCTGTATTATTCAATGTATCCTTGAGATCCAGTTAACTTTCAGAGAGAGAAAATACATCTTCTCTAATCCAAATCTGTTAAAAAGACTAAAATATCACCGCTGATTTTTGAGCCATGATAACAGAGACTTCAGTATATATGCAAATGTGTAGTATAGTTCGGGTGTTTATATAAAGCAACATCAAACCTCATCCTAATGGTTTAGTGGACTTGTTGTAGAATGTGCACGCTCGTTTGTACTACTAGGCGCTTTGCCGTACTTCGTCTGGTATACTGTGGTGGTGAATTCTCTCTACTGTATATATATATATATACATATATATATATATAGCCGGAATGCTATTCTGTTCTAGAGAGAAGAACAGATTATACTTAGCTCTGCCATTATCAATCACTTTTTACATAACTGGACAATTTTAATCAGTTTGCATTTAAACAAACAGGCAGAATTATCGCACTCGAGACCAATCGTATTCAAGCATGAAATTTTGAAAATGTAAGTTTTCGTTAATTTCTTTTCTTTAATGTCGTTTAAGATGTTTTTATTTTACTCTCGCAACAATTTGTTATAGATGAGCTGTTGTGATCACTGTCGTCCGTCATTGTCTGTCCGTCCGTTTTCTATCACTGATTTTACTGAAAACACATTAGAGACCCCTGTGTTAAAGCTAGTTATCACCCGAGAAATAGTGAAAATGTCCATATTTCACATTGGGACCATTAGCGGCCATATCTTTTGCAATCAGTATAGTTACATAAAATGTATTAGTATGAACAACTCGACCAAGTTAGACAGTATGCAAGATTTCTTTATTTACATCACAGTTATAGTCCTTGTATAAGTCAAAATGCTGAAAACGTCTACGTTTCTCTCACATTAGAGGACACATTTCTTGACAAGTCTCCATAACACTTACACAGAATGTTTAGCATTCCAGGATCTCGGTCCAATGCAGCAGTGACAAGATTTTACTCTAGCACCTTAATGTTTTTGTGAAAAATATGTGCGTCCTTAAGATTTTGGCTATAGTAAATCATGGGCCAAGGAGGACTGAAGACAATTTTACGCATAACAGTCTAAATGCCTTTTTTATCCAATCTGAATACAACTTGGTAAGAATGTTTGCATCAATAAAATTTCGGACGCATTGATATTTGGTCGTCTGGGATAAAATCAGATCTATAGGTTTAATAATTGAAAACACCTCTGAATACTCTAGAGGCTACATTTTCTACATGATCTACATAAAATATGATAAGAATATTTTTTTTATGAAATCTAGGTCAAAGTTGAAACTAAACCGTTTTGGGTCAAACCCTAGCTCACTAGGACAAATCATAGAAAAAAAATCTGGATTGGCCAAATTTTCTACCAGATATACGTAAAATCTGATCGGAATATTTGTCCTTATAAAATCTAGTTGAAGTTCGAAACTATGTTATTTGAGTTTAAAAGGTAAAACGATACATGAATGTTCGAAAAACCTTGTTAAAACACCAGGCTCTACATTTTGTACCTAATTTACGTCAAATATAATGATAATGTTTGTTTTAAAAAAAATTAAATCAGATTTGAAACTTGAGCATGCTGTGTCAGGGATTGGGTCTCTTCAGTCAAATTAAATGAAAGCCATGTTAACACTTCAGCGACCACATTCCTACCTGCTGTATGTGGAATTTAGTAAGAAACATGAAAGGAATCTAGGTCAAGTACAAACATTGATAATCGTGGTTAAAAAACTATATCATTTGGTCCAAATAAAAAAGAAGAAAAAAAGTGTTAACACACTAAAAGTAGATTTTCAACCTAATCTACTCAAAAATGCATGTTATTACGAAATCGAGGTCCGTATGAAAACTGCGTCGTGTGAGAACACAAACTAGGTCAAATCATAGAAAGATATTGTAAACACTATACAAGTCAAATTGTTCTACCTGATCCATATAAAATATGGTCGGTCTGTTTATCCTTATAACATAAACAACTAGGTCACTAGGATATGACAACCTTGTCAGTCCTCCAGACATCATACTTTTTATTTGATATACATGTATGAAACCGGTCAAAACGTGTGTCACTTTGAGGTTAAGAATAAAACGCGATATTCTCTGGAATAAACATCTTGGCCACCAAGACAAAGCATAGAAGAACCTTGTTAATATTCTAAAGACCACTGTTTGAAATTTTGTCAGAATATTTGTCTCTATGAAATCCAGAACTGTGTAAAAGAACAAGGTACCTAACTTGAATATTAGAAAATACATGTTATAATTTGGTTACTAAGATTGCTCACGTTTCGTTTCTTGATTCATAAAATAGATATGACCGCTAGTGAATAGGGCTAGTTTCCATATATGTTTATATAAGTTTTTGAACTAAGAAACTCAGATGGACTCAGATTGCCCTTAACTTTTGAAAGAGCTTGACATGTTTTGGTTTCCCAATAGATATCATTTTGGGTGAAAACGTCGGCGAAGCACAATGTTATAGAAAATTATAAGTATGAATTTTAAGAATGTTAATGTTGCTGTATAGTGGCTAAAAGAGTCATATAAATAATGGCAAATTTAACAAACAATAAAAAGAGTTTACCTAGTCGAGTGGTATATAGTGTGTCCCGTAAAATGTTACGTTTTTCACGCTCTTGAAGGTCGTAGTATAGAATATGTGGGATATGAACTTGCTATCTTGTATCATAAAAAAATAGGAAACATTATTTTATTACAACACAGGCGGTTGGGATCAAAAGTATCATTCCCCATAACACTACGTTTAAGAGACGTTTAAGGGATTATTCGATCCTTTACGTACCTACAGACACCTGCATACACTGTAACATTGTTACATATTAAAGGACGTAGGTCTTATCGTTTGTGATTTTGCAAGAAGTTCTTGTTTTATAGGGCAGTCGAGGCTTGTGGACTTCTGTAAACTGTGTACTCCTTCATTTATACACTGGAAAAGAAAGGAACACGTTGTGCATTAACGCACGGTTGCAAACATTTATATTAATTTTTATAAACTTTTTGAAAAGCGACAGCAACACCTACTAGCTTGATTCACGAAACGAGTTACCAGTTATTTCCACAAGTACTGTAATGCAATTCAAAATAGCATGAAATAACCATGATCATATATATTTTGTTGCGCTTAATGTCGCACCGACACAATTATTTCCAGCTTTGATGGTAGACGAAGACCCCAGGCGACACTCCGAGCATTGTTTCATCACGATAGGGCACCTGGGTAGAACCGCCGATCTTCCTTTAGCCAGATAAATGGCTTCGTCAGACGAAAAATTCAGCGTCCTGAGTGAGGCCGAGTTAAACTGGAACCCACATCTATCAGGGACAAATGATTCAAAGTCAGTGACCTTAACCACTTGGCCACAGAGGCGCCTGAATATGTATATTTACAACAACATAGACAATAAAATGAACTTTTGAATGTTTGAAAAATCGGATTAGAGTTTATTGAAAAAAAAATCAAATTATCTGATTATTTTCCGACTTCACAACTAAACAATTGAATTTACTCTATTGTGAATATTGATGGAAGGAAAAATAACATAATTATGACGTTTGTTTTTCAGTTACATTTCATGCGGTACAATTTTGCAAAATGTACGGTAAGTAAAATAGTTTTGATACTATTTTCTACAACATGCTGAACAATTTCCTTTATTTTACTGAACGCAAATAGTACGAATATGTTATGTTTCGGATGATAGATTCCAACAGAATCCGCTTAAGCCGATGCTATGGGCAGTGAATGGATTTGCATCCTCATTAGGTCTGAAGAACAGACACGACCAAATAGAATGATATTGCAATTAACTTGCTTCGCTTGTTGCTATGCCTGCAAAGGTTATTCTTATGGATCTTATTAAATTCTTGTAACAATTATATTAAAAGTTTGAAACAGTCTCCATTGATTATGCATTTATATATTATTTGAGAGGAATCAGATACATATTCGAGTTTACATGTTGTTTGAAGAAATGTTAAAGGTATGCTAGACCCAAATTTCTTATTTGAAAACATTATATAGTTTATGTAAACATACAATTAACATGATTATGTGTATTAACAGTTCCATGCAGAAGGTTTAAAGTAGTATACACTTTATACCTGTATAGCTAAATGCAGTATAAATGGGTTTTTTTTCATAAAATACTGGAAGATTTTTTAACAAACGACTTGTACTGCATGACATTTAATTATAAATGTAGCTGCATATACACAGTTAAATTATACATTCAGTAAAGTTGATAACATTTGATGAGTTGATGTTTTTACATTTGAAGTATATGTCTAAAGATAAAATATTTTCGTGGAAGACGGGCATAAGAGACCTTTAAAAACACAAAAATCTTTACTGTTTATATATCATTTTGTTATTGTTATCATGGTTATTTGTTCTTTTCCTGCAAACACAATGTTAAAAGCAATGCTGATATCGTGCGTTGGGATATCTTGGCACTGTTCGGCGGCATTTGCAAAAAAACGTTGTAGTATTATTTTCGCAATGAAACGTAATTTATAAAAAATATTATATCTCGACTAAATTTGGAAATTTAAATATTTGTCATTCAGTTGACAATGCGGATAAAGCCAATTATCAATCATGCTAAACTATACAAAAATAGATTACTTAATTCATTACAGGAATATCTGTCGGGTGTGATCAAGACAAAATATCCGGAAAAGGAGTCTGTCACTTGTGAGGTACACAAATGTCTTTAACTTCTTTTACAGTTAATAAACGCGTCCAACAAAATATGTAATGATTTGATACTTGTTGAAAATAATACTTAGATGGATAAATGTACTAGATATTATAAGCTTCTTTCACTGGTTGTAGGTGCAGATGGGAATATCTGGCTTGAGGGTAACTGTTTTGACGGTAACGAGGCTCCGCCGAGTTACCGCGTAAACAGTTACCTGAGAGCCGGATATTCCCATCCGCACTTGCAGCCAGTGATAGAATCTTTTTCTTGCATACCATTTTCAAGAAAAAATAGTAAAGATAAATTCAAAGGAATGACTTTCTTTATAGCACTCTTTTCGTATAGTAGCATATTTATACAAAGCGCGGAAAATCAACGTCCGTAAAAAGGAAATACGACATGACGTTTTGAAAGACAAACAACGATGTTTAGTTCGGTTTTGTTTTATTATTTGCAACGTAACGTTATGTATTTTTCATAAAATAACTTTTTTTGAATCGAGAAAGATGTGACGAACAAAGAGGAACTATCAAGGTATTTGAACTCTATCTCATTTCATGTAAAAGAATATAAAGTACTGCATAAATTTTCTACAAAGATGTAGTTCTTAATACGTCATTTAAAGCACGAGAGTCATCTTACATCCCGGGGTGTAAGATGGAGTATTCCAGCATCGGTGAAAGTACCGGAAAACCGGTATGCAAGAAATAGCCAGACTTGTTATCTTAGCCATTTGACCAACATCCAATCGCAATCGCCATCTAAATTACATTTATTTCATTCTCTCTTATCAGTGTATGTTTACAAGTATATAGATTGATAAACATTTAACTACTATTTGTGCCACCACCTCCCAGTGGAGGGGGCATATATATTTGGTCTTGTCCATGCGTCCGTCCGTCCGTCCGAAAAAAGTTTGTGACGCGCCTAACTCAAAAAGTATTTGATATAAATTGATGAAACCTTGCATGAGTCTTTATCATGATATGAACGTGCGCACCTTTTATTTTTCGTCTGGCTCCGCCCCCTATTTCTAGAGTTATGGCCCCTGAAATAGTCAAAATGCACATTTTCACCTTGTGACGCGCCTAGCTCAAAAAGTATTTCATATAAATTGATAAAAACGTGCATGAGTCTTTATCATGATATATAACTGCGCACATTTTATTTTTTGTCTGGCTCCATTCCCTATTTCCAAAATTATTGCCCCTGAAATAGTCAAACAATGCACATTTTCACCTAATGACGTGCCTAGCTCAAAAAGTACTTGATGTAAATTCATGAAACCTTGCATGAATCTTTATCATGATGTGACCTTGCACATTTGACATTCTTCTTGAGATTTTAACGCTAATTACAGAGTTACGGCCCTTAAAATAGCCAAACTAGTGGATTTTAGTGGATAGTTCGTGATGCTCATGGCTCAAAAAGTATATGGCTTAGAATAATAAATCTTTTATATAAAATGTATATTGAGGCTATACCCCTTTAGACTGCAAGCATTTGAATTATTGCACCTTATTTGGGACTAATGTACCAGTCGGGGGCACACCCTGTTTCCTACAGAGACATTCTGATTATTCATTGCAATACATTCACAGTTATATACATAGAAAAGCTAAATATAACACATTCATTTAAAACTTTCTTAACAAAACAACAGGTAAAATGACACACATATTAATAAATAGGCGGTGTTTAACGTTTTTGATACTTCATTAATTTTTGCTAAAATCTTCAAAGGCGTGTTCCTATTTTACTTAGAATATATGCAAACGTAAATATTATGAAAGATGTTTTCTGTCTCTAAACAGATGATATAACTTTTGACAACAAAAATGGTTACTACTGAAAATAAACTATCTCGCCCATCATCAGTATTTGGAAAAGCCTAATGTTCAGCTTGGGTTAACCCCGTATACCCAAAAGTATTACTGCATTGTATACTCTAATCTCTGCTTGAATGATGTATAAAAAGCATCTAAGCTGATATCCCCAGCTCGAATTAAGAACACTGTAAGAACAATTTCACACAAGCCTTTCTTGTGTGACCAATTTACTTTGTTTATGTCAGAATAATTTGTATATTTAATATATTGATAACGTAACACATAAGCACAGATAGTGCTTGACTCCCTTTTCATGTTGTCATTGCTATAATTGTTGTTAAATTGCTGTTATTAATAGGATTTGGGTCATTTATGGCTGAATGGGGTTCATTATATAGGTAGCTGGGTCCCAGCTTCGCACATTATGTCATATACAAAAGTTAAAGGGAACCAGATATTTGATAGAGCAAGTACTCGTTGTAAAACCTTATGTTAAAATTTGGACCAATCAGAATTAAGTTCTAAAAATAGCACGTCTGCTGGGGTATAAATAGGTAGATGGATGACAGAGAGCCCATTCGGTATCCAGCGGTGGAAGAAGACACATCGAGGATTCAACTAATAATTTATCCCAGTACCTTGATAAGGAGACTATTGCAGTTACCCTGTCAGGGCTGATAAATTATTAAAAAGAAGATTTTTGAAGTTCATAGACTAAAGAAGAGTTGCAGAATTTCAATAAGGTTTCGAGCTATAGGGCCAGCGCATAGGAGTTTAACCTTAAAGGTAATTGAATGCTATAGACAATAGCATATATAGGCTGAGGATCGGGAAGCTGAGACAGAGACCCAGAGTTTGGTAATCTACTGAGATAGTAGGAGAGTTCCAGCTTATAGAAAGGTTCAGCATTATTGGCGAAGAACAGCCAATGCATCGAGGATATACCTATATGGTAGTTGAATGCTACATATGATAGCATATAGGCGCTGAGCATCCAGGAGTCAGGGCATTCATATAGATTTGAGAGGACAGAGGCCGAGCAATCTATGCGATAGGACTCGTACGTTGTTGATTCAAAGACATTAGAGAGTTTGAGATTTCAACCTTCGCCTTCCCCTTCAACGTCTCTCATATATTTTGGGGTAAAACGTCACCGATTTGCGTGTATTTTATTTATATCAGACGTTGCTACTAAAGTTTTCCGTGTAATATCAAGTAAGCCTAAGACTTCTCTTTATTACTATATGAAATAAAAAGCTTAGTTTCAGGATTTCAGCTTATTAAGTTATTCGATTATCCATATGTATAATTGGACTAAATGATACGAAACACTATCAATAAGTATAAGAATAATGACGTTGTGTATGGCTAATGATTTTAACTAAATACATTGAATTGAACCTGGAAGTTTGAAGTTATCAACTGATTTTGAGAAACTTTGAGATTTTGTTCAAACTTTAACTTCTACGGCATATTTGTGTCCTCAGGCGGTATTGGTTGTACCAGATGGGCCTTTTTGTCGTAAGAAGTGAAGTTTTGAACGTCCGAAGATGTGATATCACGAAAGTCAAAACTTCAGTCTTTGTACATTTACTCTGTCCACATACTCGGCATCAAAGACTGAAATCTGGAAGGAGGCACATTTCATGACAGTCATTTTACTTGAAAAATTAATGATAACGCGCGATTATCATTTGGTGGAACATTTTATTTTAACTTCCAAATAAAATCAATTCATATTAGTCGGACACTTAATAAGACAATTGCGTTTTGATTATAAACATAAAATGGTACTAATAAGACGGAAAATAAATTTCTGAAGTATCAGACAATTTCAGATTCTATGATATCATAATGCGAGAAGTTTCCTGTTAGCCGTATGTATGGGATAACTCCATTCCTTACATGCACGGACCCAGAGCCTGGCAGAGGGGCATTGTGGGTCAATCCCTTTTTGATTCTTACATTTTACAAAGAAACTCGGCCTTGAAACTCGGTGTGACTAACCCCTCCCCCATCCCCCATGAATGGGTGACCCCTCTTTAAAGTTGGTGTCCCTCTAATCAAAATTAATTGATCTGCACATGCTTTACTTATGAAATAGTATATTCAAACAAATACGTGTATATGCCCACATGTTATTTCGTGCGACAATTTTCGTCTCCACCAGCAGTTCTTGACTGTTTCGCTAGACACATGGTGACTTGGCACGATTATATTGTGCTGTCTGAGAGTTTGGCATTATACAGAGTCAAACTGAGTGTCATGATGCCAAAACGTGTGATATCACAGGGGTATCTAACATTTGTTTAAAATTGCTTGTTAAATGTACTTATAAATTGTGTATATTGGCTCATGTTATCAACATATCTTTTAAAAGGTTAGATTTTCAACAGGTACAGTCTACAAGTAAAACGCGTCTTTTAAGGAATTCGATGTACAAAGTACCAATTCAAAGTAAAAAATATCTTTAAGAAAAACTATGAAATACTAGTCAACAGCCTTTTGTGTTTGCTTTTTCTCATATATTTAACTTAACTTCAAAGTATATCGAGAAATGCATTTGTAGTAGTTGTTGTCTGACGTTTTTGTTTAAAGAATATTAACTGTAATATATTTCAAGAACACCATCAACAGTAGAATACGTTGATATGATCATCATTTTTATTTCCTCTCATATATAATTTACAATGTGCATTGTATACTGACATCATTTTATACAAAATGATTTTTTTTGTAATCGCACTTATATCCATGCGATGATTATGTTAACTGAAATGTTTTTATTTAATTTACATTTTTAAAACCTCTTGTAAAAGTCATGCACTTTCGGACAATTGATATTAAAATGTACGAGAAAAACGATCATAATTACAGATAAATTGAATGGGCGGATTATAAGAAGTAAGGTTCATTCTAAAGTTTGAAATCTCAAGGAATTTTAATCGAACTTCAACTTCATACGTTAACTTCGCAAGAGACGTTGAAGGGGAAGGCGAAGGTTGAAATCTCAAACTCTCTATTGTCTGACGGGAACTTCAACAAAAAGACCAGTCAAGTATAGAGTCTCCAGCCTATAGGAGTTTGAGCTAATTGAAAATTGTTAGTTTAAAACATTTAGTGATTTGCCTGATCCCTGAAATTGTCTAGCTCATAATTAAAATCATTTAGGAATCATTGGTAAACGAATCATTTAGGCAAGGTAGCCAGAGGAAAATTCTATATAGGAGATATTTGGTCTCACCAGCTCTACGTTTTAACAAAGGACATTCTACATCGTTTGTCAGCTAGTCTAAGACATAGTCAACTTAGCGATTGGACCCAAACCATTGTTTATGATAACTGGGTCATATAACTAGTATCCTGACAGTTTACAACATGTTAATGTGCTTAAATTTGAAAGCCAGACTCTTTGCTTATTTTAGCGGAAATTATTCTTCGCCTAAATCAATGTTCTGTTTGTAACATATGTTCATCGAACTCAGACAGGGCAATTGTTTTTGTCATTTATGTGGCATAAACGATTTTTATTTCAGTGGACATTTTAGTGAAAACAGTGTTAGCTACGACTAATTCTGTTATCAATACTGTTGTTTTTTTCTATTTCCAATTAGAAGGTATTACAACGTCCAGAAATATGCTATCTTTATGTACCTTAGGTAATAATTTTCATTTAAAGATGATTTATTTTTCCTTATGGTGGAATCAGACCAATGAATGCCGCACAATTGCACACAGGGCTCAGGAAATTAGCAAAGTCAAACAAAGGACATTTTTGTCATTTGTACAAGTCAGAAACTTTTGCGATTAAAAATGAAGATCCCCTAAAATTAAAGGAATACATGTATCATTTAATTTTACATGATATTGCTATTTCTATTTACAGGCTATTGCTACATCCATTACAAGGTTATTGCAATTCCTTTCGCATTGACATTTATTCTTTTTTTTTTCTATAAATAGGCAGCTGGTATTAAGAAACAGCATATTTCCACTTCCTAATGTATAGATGACAATAGTGCACTGCTATCTTCATTACGTGATATTGATATTTCCATTTAATAAAAGCTGTGTTTTCATATCAAGAGGTATTTGCAGCTGCTGTTTCTATTTGTTAGTTATTTGCTGTTTTAGTTTTACAGAACTTTGTTAATTGTTTCATTTCTATTTACAATTACAGGCTATGGCTACTTCCTATATAAACGGATATATTCTCAGTAATATTTCCGTACTAGCCGACGACTTTGAAAGTCTACCAGATGCACCATTTAACCGCCACAATGTAAAGAAAGGAAAAGTGTGCCTATGTCAATACCTAGAACCTATTATTCTACGGCGTGATGTTAATACATAAGTCTTACTGGTTTGGATTGTGTGATATGTCATGTATTTATGTCCCTGGTAACGAAATACTGCATGCTATAGTTTAAGAAATAAAGCATATAAATTTATATGATGTTACTCAAAATGAGTTATCCCGCTTTTAATCTCACGACAAAGTACTAATTGCTCTACCTTAATAGTCAGAAATACTATATAATGTTTATACATAAAATGAGTTATTTACTATATAATACATAAATCTAGAACATTCTCTTACTCGTCTAATGAACTATATACAAATTGACTATCCTGTAGGTTTTTAATATTATGTGAACATGTTTTCTGTTGAATGTGATATCCGAATTTGTTATCTTTTCCTTATCCGTTTCTCCTTCATCCCCGTAATATATTCTACAGCTTCCACCGCGACCAAGAGCAATAAATCGATTGCGGTGTATTGCGAAGACATATCCACGTCTGGTACACAAGAGAGCTACCTCTTTTAGAGGTATACGGTAAATCGCTGTGTGGCAACTTCCGAGCTGCTAGTGCATGTCGCGATAAAAGAACGTCAAAAAGGTGATTGTCATCATATTTTTGCATTTTTACAAAATTATTGTATCGAATATCAAAAATCGCGGAATGGTAGTCGATGTAAATATGATTTAAATTTACAGAGAACTTAAAGTTTGCTTATTTATTCTTTATTTGTGGTCGTGGCAGCTAGATGATATAGTTGTGGATTTGCCCGTTTCGTCATCAAAGCACCTTAATTGTCAAATATTTGCATTTTAACTGATAATAAGAAGCAAACCGAGTAGGCGTGAGATAGCTGTAAGTACACAATGCATTTGGAAATAAAATATGTACCGAACATGACTTTGGAGTTAAAATATTCACTTTTTATTATGAGAGATAGCTCTGTCGTGAAGGAGATAGTCATGTCGCCAAGGCGATGTGTTCATAATTTTAATGTTATATTGAAAAGTTTACAATATTTACGTTGGGTTGTTCTCTTTTGACCTAATATGCAGTCACTGTTCCATCGGATATACATGTGTATGAATTTGCCGAGTATTGTTTCGATAAAGATTTTTCATAAGGCTATAATTCTAAATTTTGAACAGATGTACATTCTGTTAACTTTTGCTCAGGTGATGGCTCGATGTCCGGCGTCCGTCGTCTGTCGCTGTCTGTCTGTCTGTCTGTCTGTCAACAATGAGCTTGTGTATGCCATAGAGGCTGTATTTTTCAATTGATCTTCATAAAATTTGGTCAGCATGACTGCCTTGATAAAATTAGGTTCGGAATGGGTTATCTGCGATCAAAAACTAGGTCAACAATTATCAGTTGCACTGTTATATTGATTTTTAAACAAGGTCATAAAAGGACCGCTTTTATTGACCATGTTGACAGGCGGTACATAATAGTGACACATGCGATGCTGGCGATTTATGAACAAATCTTTTTAAATTGAAAATGCGCGAATTAAAGCCCCCGCGAAACTGTCTTTTTGCCGTTTGTGCGAAATTTCATGCTAGCGAATTCAAATGATTTCATTCAAACGCATCTGATTGGTTCAGATAAAAGATAGATTGAAAGAAATGAAAATAGAATTCCAATTATACAGAAAACTCTTAAATTTAGAATTAGATCACTTTAGTCATTTTGTCAGTTATTATATGTGTAATTGAGGTTGCTAATTTGATGCGTACATTGTCAACACGAAATGCATGATGACTAGCCTCTGCGTAAAGTTGTCCTATAAATTTTATTTAGCTAGTTAATCAGCATGACTGTTTAAAACTTCAGATTTTGTATTCATAAGTGCATTTAACGTGATCGTACAATGCTGAAGTCACAGCGACTCTGACAGTTGTACAAAGTATATTTTATTTACCGGTACGTTCATACAAACTGGCCGTATCCTCAACGAAAAGTTATTATGACATCATTATATAATCGTCTATTCAGATTTGATTTTACAAGTGTAATACGTAGTGTAAACTAGTTTCAGAGCCACTGCCGCTAAATCTGGCGTCTTAAAAAATACAGATAACCCTTGCTTTTCACAATATAATTTCACGTATTACCTTTTCTCTAACTGCATTTATTTGTTTTATAGAAAAAGTAGCACATGCCGATTCTAAGAAAATATAGCCCGCCCGCTTAGGTCAATAGTGAGGGTGCAGATCTATTGATCATGGGCTTTTATTCTTATGGACCTGACTATTTTACAGTGTGTCTGAAATCATTTGTCTTCCATCTATGACACAATGATTAAAATGGAGAAGTTGATAGTCACTTGCTGAAAACAAGTTAGTACTGGTGCTGAATCTAGAAGTTCTGGTTAAAATGGCACTAAATACAAAACAAGCAAAATAAATATAAAAAAAATATAAAGCAATATGTATTATACAAATGCTGTATAAATATAAAAACGTGATCACTGAATTGTATCTCGTAACTGGACATAACTAATTTTCTGTTACATTCAAAACTGCTCAAAACTGTTAATGCAACACAGAGCTAACTCCTTGGCGACATGACTATCTCCTTCACGACAGAGCTGTATCTCACAATAAAAAGTGAATATTTTTACTCCTAAACCATTTTCGGTACATTTTTATTTCCATATGCATTGTATACTTTACAGCTATCTCACGCCAACTCGGTATGTTAATATCAGTTAAAATGCAAATATTTGACAATGAAAGTGCTTTGATGACATAACGGCCAAATTCACTGTCAAACCAGCTAGCTGGTAAACACTACCACAAATCAAGAAAACAATAGCAAACTTTAAGTTCTCTGTAAAGTTAAAACATATCTACATCGCCTACCATTCCCCGATTTTTGATATTCGATACAATATTTTAAAAATGCAAAAACTACGATGACACTTACCCTTGTTGACGTTCTTTTATCGCAACATGCACTATCTCTGAAGTTGCGTAAGAGCGATTTAGCGTATTTATTTTATGTCTTCAGTGAAATACTGAAATTTATCAGTGAAATAAAATTGGTATTTTCACTGTTTCAAACAGTGAAAATATCATTTTTATTTTTCACTGGTAAGGAACTACACTTGAATGCGAAATGATATGAATTATAAATGATAGAAATTTCTTGCAAAATATTCTTCAGTAAAGGTATAAATGTATAAAAATAATAACAGGATCATAAATATTTACATTCTATTATAAATAAATGTAAAAGAAATCGGGAAGCATAATAGAACTATTTACATTTTCTCTACACAGATATTCTGTCGTCGCGATATTATGACGTCATGATGCGATGCACGTGACGTTGCGCGGACAAACTGGATATAATTTGGTTAAAACCGTTAAAATGCATAAAATAAATAGAAAATTTATTTATTTCAGTGTAAGATCGAAATATATTTCACTCGTGAACACCATAATTTACATTTTCACTCGTGGCTGCGCCACTCGTGAACATATTGCATATGGTGTTCTCTCGGTGAAATATATTTCGATCTTACACTGAAACAAACAAATATCCTCTATATCTCTGACAGAGGTAGCTCTGTGTCAAGTTTTTTTGGGGGTTTACTATCAAAGTTGACAATATATCAGGTATCTTCCAAGCAATGTATTACTGTTATAATTGTGGTTCCTGGATTTACCGTTGTACCTCGACTTGCTGCACTTATAATACTTGCTGCACTCACTAAAATCACTGCCCAACCTCGACCTGCTACACTCTCTAGATATGCTACGCAACTTGACCTTGCTGCGCTACTTGGACTTGCTGCGCTACTTGGGCTTGCTGCGCTTACTGGACTTGCTCCTCTTACAGGACTTACTGCACAACTTGGAGCTGCTACGCAACTTGGACTTGCTGCACTTACTGGACTTGCTGCGCAACCTGGACTCGTTGCGCTTACTGGACTTGCTCCTCAACTTGGACTTGCTACGCAACTTGGACTTGCTGCGCTTACTGGACTTACTCCTCTAACTGGACTTGCTGCGCTTACTGGACTTGCTTCTCTAACTGGACTTGCTGCGCTTACTGGACTTGCTTCTCTTACTGGACTTGCTGCGCAACCTGTACTTGCTGCGCTTACTTAACTTGCTTCTCTTACTGGACTTGCTGCGCAACCTGGACTTGCTGCGCTTACTGCACTTGCTTTACTTATTGCACTTCTCCTCAACTTGGACTTGCTATGCAACTTGGACTTGCTGCGCTTACTGGACTTACTCCTCTAACTGGACTTGCTGCGCTTACTGGACTTGCTTCTCTTACTGGACTTGCTGCGCAACCTGTATTTGCTGCGCTTACTGGACTTGCTTCTCTTACTGGACTTGCTGCGCAACCTGGACTTGCTGCGCTTACTGCACTTGCTTTTCTTATTGCACTTGCCGCGCAACCTGGACTTGCTGCGCTTATTGGATTTACTCCTCTTACTGGACTTGCTCTTCTAACTGGACTTGCTGTGCAACCTTGACTTGCTGCGCAACCTGGACTTGTTGGACTTGCTGGATTTGTTGCTTCTCCTAAAGTACTGCAAAACTTGGACTTGCTGCGCCTGCTGGACTTGCTGAAACTCTTAAGTTTCGTAAGTGACGATACTGGAGGTTTCTTTCTTGCATACCAGACGGGGATTTCCGGTATTTTTACCGGTGCTGGAAAAATCCATCTTACACACCGGGGTGTAAGATGACTCTCGTGCTTTAAATGACGTATTACGAACTACATATATGTAGAAGATTTATGTAGTTATTTATATTTTATTTCGAAAAACGGAATAAAAATCCAATACCTTGACAGTTCCTCTTTTTCCTGATAGTATATTTCTCGATTCAAAACACGTTATTTTATCAAAAATTCATAACGTTACGCTGCAACTGATAAAACAAAACCGGAACTAAACATTGTTATTTGTCTTTGAAACGTCATGACGTATTTCCTGTTTACGGACGTTGGTTTCCCGCTGTTTAAATACGCTGCTATAAGAAATAGTTCTAAAAAGAAAACCGTTTGACTGACTTTATTTTTATTATTATATCTTGATATCGGTATGCAAGAAAAAGATTCTGTCACTGGTTATAGGTGCAGATGGGAATATCCGGCTCTCGGTAGGAACCTCGTTACCGCCTAAACAGTTACCCTCGAGGCCGGAAATTCCCATCTGCACCTATTACCAGTGAAAGAATCTTATATTCTGGACCTAAATTTTTTTCTGAATTTCTAATCCATTTCAAGTATCAATACAAAACGCGCGAACCGGACAGAGAGACGCCATGGTGACGTCACGCGAATAAAAATAGCAAACACAAAATGTCGGCAAATTGTGTTTGTTTCTACAAAAAAAATTGGTTATTTTTGACACTCTGTTGTTTACCAGGCTTGATATTGCAGCGCATTGCGGTAAAGTGCCTGTGGTTGCGGTGAATTGCAGTGGATCCGCGCGATTTACAGGTAAGAAAAAGACGATATAATTGCTACATACAGTGTAGAATGCATATACACTGACTGGAATTTCAACATTTATTATTCGTAGGAAAACTGAAGTAAATGGCTTTTCAACATCTTTAATAATAATAATAATAATAATTTCAAACCTATTTTGCATCAATCCTTTCATTTTTCGAATTTTGGTAAAGTAAAATTTATCTACTGACCAAATTTGATAACAATATATTTATACAAAATACGGCAATCTTTGTCTTGATATTTCTTATATGTTCAGTTTGTTTTATAATGAGGCCATATTATGTGAAAAATAAATATCTACATACATGTATATAGTGGAACACAATATTTTTGTCAATATCATAACAATAAAATAAATGAAAAAGGTCATATCAGTGTAATCATGGTAATTGATATGTTTTATTTATATAATAAACCTACAAAAGAATGGTTATTATATAAATGATTTTATCCTAAACTTACAATTATAGTTTTTGAAATATAACACAACAAGATAAAATAAGATAATTGAGCTTCACCTATGCAAGCAATGTCCACACTGATGATGGTAACAAAGAATGAATAGGGAAGATAAATCGCATATATCAAAGAACCTCTCTTACAAGTAGTAAGAAAGAAATTTATTGGATTAATGATATGTTTGCAGTTTCTTAGAACTGCAATACGAGCATTCACGCGCTCTATATAAGAGCTTTGCGTTAGTGTAGATATATACCGGTATACTTCAATAAAATTTACAATAATTGGAAAAAGCAAACAAACACTATTACAAAATCTACATTTCACTATTAAAATAATATTATTAACTTAAATTTTAGGAATAACATAAATATTATGGGATAAAATAAACTTTAGACGTTAACTTGTCCTTTTGGCCGAATATTTCTATACTTAAACTTGGTTGATGGATTAAATCAGCACGTTAAAATGGTATTTTTTTTATAAACACAAATCTTGTTACTTAACTACCTGCGCCCTAAATTAAACTTTTCATTATTTTCAGTGCTGTTGATATTAATTCTTTTTTTTCTTAATAAGGACATTGACATTACTATGGTATGAGTTTATGGATATAAAGAATAATTCTGCTTCAGTCATAATATTCAAATACAAATTTTATTTAGGGCTTTATTATTGTCTGAAAAGTACGGAATTAATGCGAGGTAATTAATCAAGGTATAATTGATATTACTGATAGCGGGAAAAACACTCCATATAATTTAAGTAAATGTAAATTCTGCAAGCTTGTCAGTGTACTGTTACTACTGGTATTACACCTGCTACGTGTTTACCCTTCACAGTGATGAGATATTTCAATGTTGTTTTAACGCATGCCATTATATAAGGGGTTTATTGAAAACTTTTGCCGCATAATGATCCTTAAATGATACAAGTGGTATGCATTTCTTATATTTTATTTGTTGAACATCTAATAATGTTTTTAAGATAATCGCCGACACAAATGCATTACATGTTTTTCTTGTTTATAATTGGATAAATACTATCTATTGATAGTGTCATTACCTTTCCTACTCTAAAATATTAACTAAGTTGCCTATATATAATATATTCTTTAAATTTGTATACTTAGGAAACTATCAAATGTTAAGTGTAATAATTTTTATCAATTGTAGTGCGTGATTTTTTTAATTGTAGCTAAATAATTAACGTCGCAGACCGTTCTTTATACTCATATGAAAATTGATTAAATACTACTTTTATATAGTCGTATTTTACTTGTGACAAAGCAAAACTAAGTAAACATTCAGATATTCTTGGGTTAGCGTGTGATTCACCGGAAGGATGGAATGGGAAGCTACAAAACTTCACCAAGAAACACAAGATAACAGGAACTAAAATATACAACTATTTTTTGTGGGGATGCTAGAAGTGGGGGATGAGGGCGGCGCAGCGGAGGAAAGGTGAGTCCCGAATAAAACCCACGGGGCACAATTTCGTTTGTTGAAAAATATTCCTAAAAGTGTTATGGCAATTTATTAATATTTTTGACTTAGTCATGGGTCATTGTTGTCTTGTCTTGCTGAGTGAAATCCAAAATTAAAAACGCCACGTGCACACCTTCACATACTAAATAATATTCTTGTATGTTTCTCTGGTCTGATTGAAAGTAACCTCAAACAACACTAACTCCATGTGCACAACTTCTCATTTTAAACAACAATTCTATGACTTTCGATGACTAGGTCAAATACTTTTTGAGATGTGTATCGCGTAAATTTGGAAGGGTGGAAATACGTAAATGCGGATGGACGGACGGAAAGACGTACGAACGCGGGTAAATCTAAGTGTCCACAGTCAAAATAATTTGGGGAGAAATATGGTCCGTGGGCTAGTTTTTCGATTTCTATACCCTGAAATTAGGCAAAGGTTCATCAACTTCAGCCATTAATACATTCATTCCGGTATTGTTTAAGACCGGATGTCGCTTTCTACCGTATGTCATACAAAAATTATATTCATTTGAGAGGACATTGTGTATGAAAAATGCGGAAATCTCTCTCTCTCTCTCTCTCTCTCTCTCTCTCTGAAAGTATTATTGGCTGCACACGAATATTCAGCAGATTATCTCAATATTGACTTTCAGATATTAGCCTTTTGCTTATGTAACAGTTCTAAATCAATTAAAGGCTCACTGTAACAAGTCATTCCAAATTTTGACGATTACTACCAAACTTTAGTGGTTAAGATACCCCATCCAACCGAGCAACATTTTCGCCACTTTTAATAACTCATAAAATTATCCATTTTTTTTTAAATAAGACATCATCAAATAATTGTGTTAAGTTTCACAATTTAATGTATTTTCATGAGAAAAAAATATGATACTTTGCAATTTAGATTTCAGTTTAGATTATAGACCAGGTGCTTACAAATGTAATACATATAAATCACATGCGGCTTCTCAATAAATTTAGCCTATATGTGTTTCAATTAGAATGGTTTTGGTACCAATAGTTTCCTTGTATTGTAAATGTCAAAGTAAGCTTACTTGTATAATTTTGACTATTAGCTGATAAAGATACTTTAAAATGTAACATACGTAACACTCGCCACTCAAATGTTCCACATTGAAGAATTAGCAACATGGAAAATACTCCAACAATTGCATTTGTTTACAGTTAATTTAAACCATGTTTACTGAACATGCACACATGACTGTCATAATTTTGTTTAACTTGACCCTGTTACTAATCTCACTTTTAGGATGTCGACAGACTACAGTAAAACAATGATACCTCTTTCAGCATCACTGTAAAGATAGCATAGATCAGCGTTTTTTTATGGCGACTGCTTCAAATATAGATAGCATATTGATAATTAACAGTAGACTTGGTAACAGTATGTGCACAGTCTGAATATTTTGAATTTCATTCAAAGGAAAAACAGAGGGTATCCAAGAATCAAATATAGGTTACCTAGTTTTAAGGTCACCCATTCAATTTTATATTTCGTATATTATTAATCTAGGCTAATGCATAAATCATGCTTATTGGCATTGCAAAGTACCTACTAAATCAGTTTTAACAGTATTGCAAAGATGAAATCAACCATACATTATGAAACATACGTTACCAAGATTAAACAGAACGGTAGGTAACTTTAAAGCTAGGATAGTTTTAGATTTCGATGGATTGTTGTGGTTTCAACACTAAGGTTTTTATATTTTCAATGCGTTGTTTTGATATTTATGGAAGGTAAGATTGTATTCATTGCTAAAATTATCGGTTTATATTCATTATGTGTTCAAAGTTGCTGATGTAATTCCTGATGTAAATAAACACGGCACATTTTGAACTTATAGAACATCATACATATACAATACAATATGGGTAGTGAAACAAATGTCACTTTTGGTGAAACATGTTTCTTCAAATAGTTCTGTGTGTGTGTCTTTGACAATGGTGATTTTCAAATATCACTTATACTGGGGGACCGAATTACTCAACTACACAATCACATTACATTTCCTTAAAGACAACATATTGTGGTATCATTGTTGTCAGTTCTGAGTTCTTACTAAATTCAATATTCTACTTCTAAAACTATTACCAAATACAAACAAACTAGTTCATTCAAAAGATGATGTATTTCAACTGTTACATGTAGATTACCTTGGTATGGAACTGTGCTACTACACTGCGAAGTTCAGTTCGTAAGTCTGCTCAGAAAAATAAATAAGAACTTATTATAGCTCTACCAAAGGCATCTCTACTAAACAGATGTCAATACTACTTACTATAAAAAACAAAGCAATAGTGCTTTACATACCAGGTCAGCATGAAAAATAAAAAGGAATTCTGCTGTCAGACAGATAATGTCGCGCGAAAAAAAACATAATCTATCTTAAGCAACCAATAGCTGTTGTTATAATTTCAAGAGGTTATGTAATGCCTTACGCAGCATATTTTGGAGCAATGTACAAAAGACAAAAAGTGGTCTTACACAGGCAGACACGTGAGATAATTTTTCTGGCCTATCACGTTAAAAATTTCTTGGAGAAAAATATGTTGGTGACTGCTTTTATTTTAAGTTTTGATATTTGTTTAAAAAAAAGAAAATAATACAAATATTTTTCTTACTTTAAATATATTCTCAAGCAACGTGAAATGATAAAAATAAATCTATTTAATTATTCTGTAAATAAAAGAGCAAGATATAGCTAAATTAGTGTTGCTGTGAATAATTAAACCCTTAAGATATAATAGAACACCATCTTAAGTGTTTAATGATCTTCTTGTATATTTACCCTAATATTTCATTTATGTCATAAACAAAATGCATATTACAATAAAATTTTAAAATTGCGTTACAATGGAAAAAGGGGCCCCAAGATATAATATATATTTTAAGCTTATATTAGAACGGTAACGTATTATGCTGGTAGAATTATCAACAACGCAGACTTGAACGGATATGAATAAAACCGAAATAAGCTGAAAAGTGTTAAAATCTGTATTTCCCTTTTTATTTAAGTAGGAATTACCTTTATAGGGTCAAGTACTTCAAACCCGTATGGATATTTTCTTGAAGGGACAGAGACAAACATCAAAACTATTTAGCAGCTAAAACATTTATTTACAAGAAGTTAACTGATTAACTACAACTGAATAAATTTGAATCTACCCTGGGTGCAGGGTATTCTTCATCCTTAAATAAGGTTGTGATGTCATATAAAATCTGAATCAAACACAAGAAAAAGTAATCTGAAAGAATTAGAAATTACTTAGAATATAATCAAAACTTTAACCAGACTGTCGCAAGAAAAACTGTTTCAAAATGTCAATGAAAAATTGAATTGTTGCCAAAATACTGTCTTGCGAATATAACATAAGACAACAACCAACATTCTGCGTTGTTGCTGGTAAATGTTGGAATACACATGAAAATAAAAGCAACAAAGCAACATTTCTCTACCTTTGCGTAATCTGAATTACAATCACATAATTCTTGGTATCCCATCGCCAAAGATCTATAACGTGTATTTGACAGAAAATAGCTTCTTGATATAATGCCTCTAAATTTATTTCATCTGTACATTCGCATTCAGTATACACGACAAGGATACACATTTATTATATACCTATATAAATTCTGTCAAAGATGCAGCTTCCATTTCACAAGGATACATGAACAGGCTGAAAAAAAAATACCTTCCAAAATCCCCTGTTTTACCTTCCGTATTATATGTTGTCGGACTACTTTCATTATATAGCGCACACAAAAACATCACTCAGTTCTGTTCAACATCTACAAACATTTCAGATTTCGTTCGATTACAAATAAACAAATAAAAAGGTGGAGGTGTGATTTAAAAGGGTTAATATAACAGAAGCTAGGATTTTGTGTTCGGCTCTCGATGATTTTGAAAGGACGGATCACGCATTCGTGCCTTGTGAGATCCGATCTGGCAAAATCCACTAGAGCAATTTACGGCATCCAAGATCGAGCTACTGTTATAATAACCCTATTGTGTAACCGTCAGCACACCTACCCTGTATGAGCACTTCTTCTCCTGCTAAATTCACCCATCCGTTTGGCAAAAAAAAGCATCGATAAACACAGTATTTTTATCATATGGTGAAAACATTGTATATGCAAGAAATACCACATGTTAAGACTATACATGCATTACAACATACTAAAACATCACATAAAAATACACACGTCCCCTTCTATTGGCCAGTCTTTTAAAAATATGCACTACATATCTATATCTTCAGAACATACAGTTATTCAATAAACCCCAGCATAAATCTTCTTTCTATTATCATGGCAGGTATAAACGCCCGTCTTTTAATAACGCAACCATCTTTCTCCTATTAATCAAAATTTAAAAGAAAATAGTTCTATTTTTATGTGAAGTGAGTCCCTGAATAAATGAATTTATTTGCAGCTAGAGGATGTAAAATCATGGTTCTCGGATTGCTAACAGTATCATTCCGTTAAAGTGCAAACATATCGAAGTCCTATGATATTATAAATTGCTCTTAAAGCGCCTAATCCACACATATTGATGTGAGAGTTTAAAAATCAAACGTTTCCTATATTCACCCTAATGTCGCATATTTGATGTTCTAAGAATAAAGTTATCAGCGAAATCCGTTGAAAATCGTTGTGTTTTTTTTTTTATTTAAAGCATTCGTCAACAATTTCTGATAAGGGTTTCCCGGTTTATACAAAAAAGGAAATTCCGTTCACTGAGCACCTTCCAAATATCACATGACAGCGAGAGAGCGGTTACGGTATTTGTATTATACTTTTTCGCCAGGAGTTCGATTTCAAGACCCCAAAAAATGTATTTAAAACTGATTTTAATTTCTTTTTCTCCAATATGATTCAACGTTACGGTAGACAAAACGAGTTAATTAATCTATAGCTATCATGTTAACTAACTTATATATGTCACAATTGACATGTTGTTATGGTTAAATA
This sequence comes from Mercenaria mercenaria, assembly GCF_021730395.1. NCBI lineage: Eukaryota > Metazoa > Mollusca > Bivalvia > Venerida > Veneridae > Mercenaria > Mercenaria mercenaria. The sequence goes on along the minus strand of NW_026460881.1, from coordinate 22,352 downwards.
CACACCGCCTTTAATATGATATGATGTTTTTATAATTCACCTGAGCAATTCTCAGATCGCCCGATGTCCGTCGTCTGTTTTCTGTTCACAATAAGCTTGTGTATGCATAATCTAACATGACCAGCAAATAACCTACATAGTTACATGTAGAGCAAAATCTATTTCAGGTTATTCTGCAATAAACCACTCGCGTGCAATGACGTCATCCGATCCAGGTGCGTAGCACGGTCGTAAAAAGTAGTTACCATTTTTTCTAACACTGTTGATACAAGTATGTCGTGTTAGAATCGAAATAACAAGTTCCCAAGTGTGATTTATCGTAGAATAACCCGAGTGTTTCGTTCTTATGCGAAACAAGATATCACTCCCTTCGAGATATATTCTTACGCATTAGAACTCAAAACACGGGTTAGTCTACGATGAACCACGTTTGGGAACTTATTTCTGAAGAATGTTTGTGTTTATAAAATCTACATCAAGTTCGAAGAAAAGCATAGTGTGTGCAACAGGGGCTGCAGTTTTCACTGGATTTTCATGAAATTTGATCAGAATGTTTGTCTTGATGAATTCTAGGTGAACTTCAAATATGGGTCATTTGAGATTATAAAATACGTCACATGGTCGAATCATGGAAAAATAGTATGTATACAATCGGGGCTGCACTTTTCACTGAATATTCTTAGAATTTGAACAGATTGTTTTTCCTGATGAAATCTATATGTCATTTGAGGTTATAAAATACGTCACATGGTCGAATCATGGAAAAAATTTATGTATACAATCGGGGCTGCACTTTTCACTGAATATTCTTAGAATTTGAACAGATTGTTTTTCCTGATGAAATCTATATGTCAAGTTCAAATATGGGTCATCAGTGGTCTAAAACTTGGTCACCCGGTCCAATTAAAGAAACGGACACCCATTCTGTTTTATATTTCGTGTGCAATAGGTCATGTAGTTTTCACTAGATGTTCGAAATTTTAATCTGAATGATCTTCTTGATGTTATCTCGGTCATGTTCAAATATTGATCATTTGGAGTAAAAAACTAGGTCACCTGGTCAAATCAAAGAAAACCCTGTGTATGCAATAGAGGCAGCATTTTTCACTGAGTATTCGTAGAATTCGATCAGATTGTTTTTTTTTTATCAAGTCTAGGTCAGATTTGAATATGGGTCATTTGGAGTACAAAACCAGGCCACCCAGTCATATCGAAGATAAACCTTGTGCATGCAATAGTATCTGCATTTGTCACTGGATTCTCATGAATTTGGTCAGATTGTTTGTCTTGATTAAATCTAGGTATTTGATAATGGGTCATGGGGTGAAGAACTAGGTCACTAGGTCAAAGCAAAGAAAAACCTTGTATATGCTATATGAACTGCATAAACCACTGGTTATTTATGAAATTTGATAATATTGTTTGTCCTGATCAAATTAAAGTGAAGTTCGAATGTATGTCATCTTTGGTCCTTGTTCATGGTGAATAAAGGGCTGATTAGGATGATTGTCACGATTAAATCTAGATCAAGTTCGCATTCGGGTAATCTGAGGATAACCTGGGTCACCAGTCAATTCTAAGAAATACCTTGTACATGGAAAATGAGAGGATGCATTTACCTGAAAATTCAAAATGAACCATTTTGCCTAGAAACACAGTTGGATGATTGGTCGTATGAAGTAAATGAGCTCTAATGCTTTTCAGGTTCATATGTCAAGGTCACTCTGGTCTAAACATTGAAAACAGTTTCCGTAGCATTTGTTGAAAAGCCTTTAACATCCGCCCTTTAAACATAATGGGGTGATTGGCGAAATGAAGTAGATAAACCCTACTGCGTTTAAGATCAACTGGCTAAAGGTTACGGATGCCGCAGCCGGAATGATTCCTCTCTGTTTATTTCTTTAAAAAATTACAGAAAAACAGCTTCCTCAGATAAACGATCTAGGACGATTTGACTTTCTTGATTAAGCGTTTGTGTGATATTTTGATATTTTCAAAGCTGTACGGGTTAGTTTTATAAATTTTATAATATTCTTATACTTCCCTTTAATAAAAGCATGGTCCGGTAATAATTTCAGTTTCGAGTGATTTAAAGATATTTCCGATTTATTAGCAGAATAAGAAACAAAACAAAAAATTAGAAACCAGAGAAAAACAAACATACTCGAAGTATGTAAACGATCGTTTTTTTCCGTATATATTTTATTTTGAAAGAGAGTGCTACTGATAGTTTCTATATGTTCATATTGTTATGAACGCCATAATACTGTGTGACACTTGTAAGTTAGTAAACATGTCAGAACTAGATTAACTAACTCGTTTTGTCTTTGCTGATTCGTATTTAAGAAATAGAAATAAAATACAGATTTAGAAACACAATTTTTATGGGTCGGGGAATCGAAATCTCGACAAAAAATATGATGCAAAAACAATGACCACTCTGCCAACGAGGCATCACTGACTGCACCGTAAACGTAGTGAATTGACTAAATTTTATGTTATTGTTTTTTTTTTTGTTGTTGTTACATTTCAAAACAACATAACAGTGTGCGATGCCTATACGTGTGCGCTCTATTGATTATCTATTGAGTAAAATATGCGTATGCGCAGTTTTGGTTTGATGCCCATGTGATGATAGTGTCTATAAATACTGTCGCGTCTCGTTCTATATTTATCAAAATTTTCAAAAGTAAAGCGTAGCAACGGATTATAAAAGTGCATAAAAGAACTGCAAAAACTCGAATGTATACTAGAAACTGATCAATCATTAAGTTTTATTAAAATATATGAAACCGTGACGGCATTTTGCCTTTCGGTGATAAATTGTTTCAAAACTCACAGATCTCAATGTGTGGGTTAGTCGTTTTAATATTACATTTTTTATAACATAGTACATAACCTTGTTTATTCATGTGCTGCATGCAAATGTTGTTGCCTCTCGTGTCAAAAATATATGCGGGAATAAAACATTGTTGGAGCAAGTCTACTCTTTTCGAAATATATATAAACAGACTTTTATGAAATAATACTCGTTAACCGAAGGAAGTAGATGTGATGATGGTTATAACATTACTAACGTGTAATTCGTGTAGAACATTTGGTTACAATTCATAGTTTGAAGGTTACCTAATTGATATACAATATTTCACTGCCTGTTTCCTTCAGAAGAATGTCAAACATTGTTCTAGCGTCCTCCAACATGAGATGTAGATTTGATCTTAAAAAGCAGTATGCTGTTGCAAAAGATATTCCAAAGCCTAGCGCAGAGCTGATCACGGGTAGGGATTTAACCGTCGACTCCAACGCCTCTGACATAGAAATATGTTTCAAGTAAGGTGCAAATTGCATACCTAGTTCGGTAACGTCCTTCGTCGTTATTTTGAAAATATCAAACGTTTGAAGTTTGTATTCATGCTTCAGAACATCAACAGTTTTCCCTGTTATTTTTGCCAAGTCCTGTAGGTCACTGTCGGTAATGCCTAATGTCTTTCGATAGAACTCCATCTCACTGGAGATCGAACGATAGTCCACTGTAAGAGAAAGGTCGGGCACAAGTATTGCAGCACCAAACGCAGCCTTTAAACCTGTCCATACTAATCTTGATTCCAACGCACCTGCCTTACCATTTATCATTTTCTTGGTATTGTATTGTAATGAATACATCACTGCTTCTTTCTTCAATCCAGATGACTTTTCGACAAGCCGTTCTATTAACTTCGGGAAGTCAAGATATCGGTGGTCAACCAATTTGCTTGATATCAAGTACACATCTTTTGATTTTACCGTCGACGTCTTAACTATCTCCTCACAATCCTTCCTTATCTTATTTACTTCGGCTTCCATATCATCGACGCCATCTAAATTTATATCAACTCTTGAACGTACAAATATGAATACTTTTCCGGATTCATCGAGTTTCTCGGCAAAGAAAACTTCGTCCTCTGTAAATCTATCCGACGCCATAATAATGTAGATATCGTAGGAATAAAATCTTATCTTTTCATGTCTAATATAGTCTTTCCGAGGAAAATTTTTAGTTCCAATTCCAGGTAAGTCCCATAATTGAAGGAGCTTATTCCTCGGATGAGGATATGCTTTAGGTGTAGAAGTTGTTTCAGTTGATCCTGTTGGTGCATAATCTGATTCCTTCTCTGACTGACAGTCTCTAATTGCATTTATAAATCGCGATTTTCCGACTCCGGTGCGTCCTAAAACTGCAACATTTACAAGCTCATTTTTCCAACTTTCTATTTTGCTTTTCGCTAAAGACATGAAGTCTTTCTCGTATAAACATTTTTGAAGGTCTTTTTCTCGCCACTGTAATATGATTTTTTTCTTTTCATCTTCTGTCATGCCTTTTGAAGCCTCATTTACCGAATATAAGAAGTTAACATCGAATTTTCAAATTAAAAGAAGACCTATTTATCAAAATATTCATTTTTATGTATTGTTTTTCTATGTGAAGATTCAAGGAATAGTGTTTCATGTAATCTTACAACACAGTTTACTATACCTTCATAAATTTACTCAATTTACTTGAATAAAAATGAAGTCGCTCATCAATCAACAACAGAGGACTACTTAATATTGTGTAACATGAAATTGCACTTAATAGTCTAGGTTGAATGTTTAGAATTACCGCCCTACCTCCGTACCACCCCAAAATTCAATCGACTTGCTGAACCTTTTTCTGCAGTTAATGAGTGATTATGCAAAAGCTGTAAATTCTAGGGTACTTAGCATAACAAGTTTTATTTTTTATTAAGAGATTTACTATTGAGTAAAAGGAAAACGTAAACAATATCCTAACTCACTTCGAATTATATTTTCATGACTAAATGTGATTTTCATCGGGGGAATAATACAATTTAAAATAATAACAATTATACAATTATAACAATAACCGTTCTATATATAGACCATGTTTTCTGTCAATAACGAATAAACTTAATTTTTAGATGATGCTCATTTGTTTTCATACACTATTAGCATTTTAACCGCTTTGTGCTTTTTAGGCATTTCTATACAGTCGAAAATGAGTTATCAACTTATTTTTACTTGATGTGTCATGTCATGTATCAAAAATATTTTATGCGCCTAAACCTAGCGATTAAAAAACCCCAAAAAACTATTAAGTATTAATCTAATAAATTATCAATTGTTTAACGGGATGTAAGCAAAGATGATTTCAAGTTATTATTCACTTCAGTTAATAAATATGTATCAAGAATAAGATAAAACCTAACATTTACTAAAATAACTATTTTTTAAATGGCGACCATTTTGAATTTTCTAAAAATAGAATTCCAAAAAGAGCTGTGACCTTGGCCCTTACAGACAAAAGTATTGTATTGATCCAAACTACCTATTTGCAAATTTGGAACTTTTGTCCGGTCTGTCCAGACTTTTCAAATTTTATGAAGAATTGGAAATAAACTAAGTAGGTGAACTTTTTCGCAAAATCGCAAAAATTGAACAAAAAATATGCAACTGTTGCTATGGTTACGCATGTGTGATGAAAGAGTAGAAAATTTCTTTATAAAAGAGGATTTCCGAAAAAAATTGGAGGGAAAAAATAACTCTTAGTTACTGCTAAAATGTACGAAATATAAAAAAGATATGACTTTTTTATGTTGTTTACGTGAAAGATTATCTGCCTTGCATGTGTACGATCTTTCCACATAAAATACAAAATAAGATTTCATTTAAAGAAATGGACTTATTTTGTATTGAAACAATATACATCTTAAATGGTTAAGTAGTACGAAAATTAACATATTGCAAAATTATTTTTCAACGTATGATTTTGGTATATGTGTACCAATCTATTTGTTCTCCTTAACCGATAGCAGGGCAAAATTTCTCGACAAAGTGTGATACAACGTATTCACGATTTTAGCATGACACAAGGAAATCTAGCTGACCAATCAGAGCTGCATTTTAAAGTGCCTTTTGTAGCTGCTAGTTTCCACATGGGTGATACGCAGCATTTTTACAAAAAAATACTAGAGGTCACTTTAGGAAGGAAATTCATACTATTTCTGAGATCAAATGGATCTTTTTTATCAAACATGTCCTAGAGTATGTTACAAACTACAAGACAACAAAATTTCTTTTAGACTTAATATAAGTCCAAGTAAAATGTCACCATTATGCAAGTGAAACAACTTGTTTCGGAATGGTTAAAATTATGAATGTGTTTCGAAGAAAACTAGCAAATTTGATGGACAGGTATCCCCAGCTGAATGGGTCTGTGGAATGATAAAGAAGTATATCAAACAAAAAGTGAAAGATGTTACAAAGAAGCAAAATATTTCATTACATTAGAACTAAAAATAAACAGATGACCTTTAAGAAAACACAATTAAGTAAGAAATCGCGAAAATGGGTGGTGATGGGGATAGGGGAGTGGTTATAAATTAAATGTGGAAGGTTAAAAAAAACAACTTTGGGGTGGAAGCGGGGAATACCGGATGAGGGTACAAACTTCACATGTTGATGCTTAATATTGATGGAAAATAAATAAAAATGAAATACAAAATATTGGTGGGGGTGCATGATTGGGTTTGTGTGGGCAGAGGAGCGAGGTAGGGAGAGGGTACTACTTTGCATGTTGATAAATATTCATGAAAGGATTGAAGTTTGAAGAAATGTTTTATGTTGGGTAGAGGGGGTGGGATGGGGAAGGGTCGTAACCAGAGCGGTGGGTTGAAGAGTGTGGGTACACAACTTCTCATGTTGATAATAAATATTCATGTAAAACATGAAAGAAGTTTATTGAAATTCTACCAACTGCTCAGTTTGTTATGCACAAATATGTGGAGTTTTAGACAATAAAAGGACAAAAACACTGAAGGTGAAGAAATCCTGACGAAATTTTGTGTGCACCACAACATGATGGTAGTCAAAATTTAATTCAAGGTTCATAGTTCTAGGTCAAATAGGTCACAAATTATGAGCAGAAATTGCCATATTTATAGTACCCTTTATAGCTAGCACCAGAAACTACTAAGGGCTACAACTCTGGTGTTACTTGGGCAATCTTAAACTTGACGTTGACATGCCACAATTACCTGTACTGGTGAATCTGTATATGATGTCATTTAAGTATTCCAAAAATATGGGACGGACGGACGAACAAGGTCAAAACTATATCCCTCCGCCTTCGGCGTGGGTAATAAATAGCGTTATATTTCTGATATTTAAATGAAAACTACGAGTATTAAATTAAACGCGAATGTATAACTTCCAGCAGTCGACCAGAACATTTGTGCAATGATCTTAAAATGATTTATTTACCTATTTCATCGCTTCCCTTTGCTACATCATCATCACTTGTCGTTGAATGCACACCAACATCTAACAATGTAGAATGAATAGTCAGTATAAAATCAAATTAAACAGGAGAGTATTTAGAGAAAAAGAAAAAAAAAGAGCACCTGAGTACAATGGACCTGAAACAAATTTAAAATAGGACCCCTACCCGAACATTTTTGGCCATTTAAGACTAAAATTATCATTTTTGTATGAAAACGCATGTTTGTATATAACGAACAAAAAAGAACCCAGAACGGGAACAAAATATCGTAAAATTATAAAATGACGTCACACGCTCGCTTACTTTTTCTTAAATTTTAATATAAAAGTCACAAACTAGTTTCGCCGTGAATGGCTCATCAGTGTATCTATATATATAACAATATCCGTATCATGTGAAATATTCCGCATGTTTAATTTCGGTTATTGACTGTTTTAAACCGAAATTAAACATGCGGAATATTTCACATGATAAGGATTGATAAATAATATTATAACGTCATTAACTCCCCTGTTTGACGTCGAAATTACGTCCCTTTTTTCCTTGACGTCAACGTCAAAACTATTGAATTAATTCCCTGTCTATTATTGTTATATATTTAGACACACTGATGAGCCATTCACGGCGAAACTAGTTTGTGACTTTTATATTAAAATTTAAGAAAAACTAAGCGAGCGTGTGAAGTCATTTTATAATTTTACGATATATATATATAACGAACAAAAAAGAACCCGGAACGGGAACAAACTGTCGTAAAATTATAAAATGAGGGGACCTTTTGCACACAAATTTCCCAAGATACTAGACTTAGCCATTTGGACAAAATCCAAATATATTTTTTTGTTTTGAAATAATTGTATACATTTGGAGGTACAACTGCACCATGTATACAATAAAACAATGAAGTATTTTATTTTACTAGCCAAAAAAGTTGGTGTGGTATCTAACTGCATTTGAGCCAAAATTTAGAATTTCGCTTGAGACCCAGTATTCGCTGCGGAAGTTACTATTTTCTATTTCTTTTTTTTTTTTACTTTTTTTATATTCGAATCAAGACAAGAAAGGTAAGTTGTTTTTTTTTCATAGTGAAAAAAAAGTATGCGTATTTATAAGAACCTTTACTTTTACTACAGTTATGGCCCTTTGATGGTTTTTGCTATGTATGGAATATGGAGAAAGATATTGTGCACACTATTAGCCTTATTTGCTTCAAACATTCACAGATGATCAAAAAACCTTGATGTACAGATGATCATAAAGGAAGTTTTTTTTTCTGTGACTATCGTTACCGCAGTTACCTACCGGCTTCATTGTTCCGATGAGGTCTATAAATACCTTATAGACCGCTTATGAGGTCTATGAGAATTTCCAGACCTGTTCTATTTCTACTATCTTCACAAAAATCTCAAGTACCTGAAGTGGGAATCGAACCCGAGTCTCTTCCATGCAAGTCCAACGATCTTACCACTGAGCCAAATTGTCGACACACTTATGCACATGTCAGAGATTAAATTTAAAGGTATGCGTAAGCGACCGAAACAATGCAGTAGAATCGTGAGAAGTCGGTGCATGACATATAAGGTGAACGCGCGATTGACTCCGTAAAATTAATATAGTATCAATTGGTTTCAAAAAGTACGCTTTAAGTGAAAAAATTGTCGACGAGTTTTACATTTCTTGAAAATTAATCTAAACATGACGTTACTGTAAAATTTTAACATTCAATTCTGAGCAGGTCTGGGCCCAGTTGTTCGAAACCTTAACAGACTGTTAAACTAATCGCCTGTTAATTTTTGAGTCAAAATACTAGTTTTGATGGGAAACACTAGTAAGATGTTTTAATTTTTCTGTAAACACGTTTTAGTGTTCAAAACCCTTAAGCCATACATTTGTTTTTCTAAGTTTTCTAAAATGTCGAAATATTACTTTAAAAGTTAATTGACTGTTAGCTTAATCAATTGTAAAGTTTCGAACAACTGGATATTTGTCAGAAAGTTAAAACGAGTATACTCTTCCGTCAGAGAATGCTTCATGAAACAGGCTGAATCCAAGTTAATTAATAGTCTGCTAATGAAAATTGTGACGATTTTCTGTACAATTAACATGGAACAGAGATTCCGAGCGTGTCTGAAACTGGACTGACAGTTTAAACAGTTTTAAATGCAGTTTTTAGGTAGTGAAAATTGGTGGGAAACTGGTTTAAGCACATTTCTTGTTTTCTGAAAAAAGTTCTAAATTTGCTAAATGTCTATAATTCATATCGAACTAATATTTGACATTTTTATGCCTTTAAATATTATTAGATATTTTGCACTGTACAAGGTTTCATTGATTCTGTACTTGTATTGACATCCACAAGTATATGACAACTTCTACACGTGAATCAGGTGTGGAGAAACAAAACGACATTAAACTATATAATGTTTATTCAAATCGTTGCCATGTCAATCAAAACGAAAGCCTCTAACTACAAACATCTTAATTAGTTGTACTCATTACTTTCAATGTCAAGCAAACTGAAGCTTTTTATATCTTCTCGATGCTGTCAGCTCAGTTTTTTGCACATTTGGTTGTGTCTTTTAGACGTATGCTAAATCTTGGTATATTATGTTACGCATTTCCTGAGATAATGTAATGATAAATCTAGATCAGTACTTTTTATACGGCAATGTATATTAAAGTGTCAAATTAAAGAGCTAATAAACTTATTTTTTAAAATAATTATGAAAAAACAAACAAACATAAAATATCATTCGCATCAAATTCTGACTGATTGACTAGACACACATTAATGTTCTCAGAGAGAGACTATTTCCTAAGTGTGCACGGATTTTTCATGCAATACAAAATGTCATGTCCTAATTGCTGGCAGATATTTTTACAGGTTCGTAGCACGTTGGGCAGTATGTTATATCAATATAAATTGTGACACATATTGTCTTGTTCTTTCTTCAAACTATTTTTATTAAACATTCTTCAAATCCGAAAGCAATCTGGACTATGTAAAACAAAGAAGCATGTCTACTAGGTAAGTCAGTTATCATTCTCGGAATAGGTCTGCATTGTGTTTATAGACCTGTGAGGAGATTTGAAAACCACGCTCGCTACGCTCGCTCGGTTCACAAATCCCTCACAGGTCTATAAACACAATGCAGACCTATTCCTCGAACAATAAATATTACTTATGGACCTTAATGATAGTCTTTTTTTTGGATGACACAGTATGTGAGGCTTCTGTGTTCCTAGGCGCCATTTCTAGTTTACAAATGAAACGTTTGATGGAAGTGTTAGATAAGAGGTGAAGAGATAAAATTTCTTTGTAAACCACTATTTTATATATGTCAGTAAGGTTATTATATTATATTATATTATATTATATTATAACATTTCTCAAATGCGCTCATTTGATTGGTCGGAAGGGGTGCACACGCGGGTCCGCAAAAAAGCGATATAGACCATCAAAAGTGATAATGACTCTTGTGATATCACTTTTTCTTATATGTATGAAATATGGGTCAGTCAGATGAGTGCATTTGAGAAAGCATATGAGATAACAATTATAGACTTATGTTTCGGTCAATATGTGTTTTTACGGACCTTTACAAATGATATTGGCCCTGCACAACGTCTTCGTCCTATGTCATTTTTATAGGCCCGTAAGACTACGTCCTCGGTCGATATTATTTTTACAGGTCCGAAAAAACACATATTGACCTCAACATAAGTCAGTAACTCTATAAGCAGTATTATCTTGGATGCTATATGCTTGAGGAGACTTTGCCAGGTCGGATCACGCAAGGTGCGCGATAGCGTGATAGCCAAATACAGCATCCTAATTCAAGCTACTGTTATAATGACCCTTTCGTTACATACCTTGGCCATTTTGTTTGTTTTATTGATGTTAAGATAGAAAAGAAGGGATTTGTTGTGCGCTTTTTAAAGGACTGTGTCTGGTCTTGAATATTAATGAAAGTAGTCCAGCACAGTAGCAATGCACAATACATCATTCACTATACAATATGGAATTTGTTTTCTGTCTGTTCGTATTTACTTGTGAAAACCAAGCCATATTGTACATAATTTATACAATTATATGACTTTAAAACAACCTTCCTACTTCTGAGTAAACTACACTGAACGCACATTCGTAGGTATTTTAGCAGTTTAGTTACACTTAAAATACTACATGTTCAATGATTATGAATCAAAAGATGAATAAGTGAAAAGTAACCACACTAGACAAGCAATGTGTGAAGTTGTAAATAGTCGTGCAACAATTAATATTCAGAACCCATCCACATCGTCGCCTTATTTTCATAATGCCGTAACATGCTTTTTGATAGTTAGAAACGACATGTAAAGATTTGGATGTCAATGACTTTACACTACTTATAGACTTGTTGGACTAGAATTTAGCCTGTTTATGTTTGTTCTACAAGGCCACAAATTCACCGTCTAACAGTTGTCATAGAGATGTACCTAATGGCACTAAAATCTCAATTTCAATATGTAAAATTGATTGCTGAAACATATAAATCAGCTTAATGCATAGTATAACATAATGACTGTCACTTGTTTATTGTTGATTAATTGGTTTACTTAAATACAATATATACGAATAATGCTACAATGTTTTTCGATGCAAGAATATAGAAATAATACAAGACTAAGGCTACCAATAATAAATCGTTTATTTAAACACATCGTGACAATAAAATCTTTGACAATTTAACTTAAATACAACTTCATGTAGTAACACGTAGAAATATGGTGCTATTCATCAAAGTCACCAGATACAAGTTGATTTTGAATTTAAGGAAATCTATAATCTGTTTAAAATCCATAAGGAAGAAACGTAGGTTATCTACCTTGAATAAAACTTTTTGATAAGGGAGTTGGATGAAAATATGAACCGATTGATATTTAAAATCTTTCACCAAGGACACAATGACACAGCGGGTACAACGAGAACGCAACTACAGCTTACAAATTGTTTCACATATGTCTTTCTTTTACATCAACATGAAGCAAGCATTGCACTTATGAATTATAAATTGTGTCTAAATACATATAGCTTTTTTATTGAATAAGCAAACTCATTATCGTTCGTGGTATACTCTTAGCCAAATAAGCATAACATCTCAATACTTGCAAATATTTGGTACGTTTATTTAGGAAGAGCTGTAAAGATCATTGATTTCAGTACATCTGTCCGTCTGTCATCCGTCCATCCGGCACAATTTCTTTAAAGAACAACTCCTCCAAATAAACCACAGTCAATTTGAACCAAAACCTACAGGGATGTTCTTTGGGCAGTCCCAACTCAAAATTCCTTCAAATCAAATTGATAAATGCAAAACTCTGGTTGTCATGGTAACATTAAAGAAACACTGAAAAATCTTCTCATCAGAGTTACCCCTGACCGATTTCAAAAGAGTTTCACTGTATTGTTTATTGTGTGACCCGTCAGGCAATAATGATCTCAAGACCCGGTGCTAGTTTCTTCTATAGTGCTACATGGACTTGGAAATTTTTTTCCTAGACTAGTACCTCTGGGCGAATTTCTAATGTAATTTTACATAATTGTGTATTTAGATGTATATATTTGCACTTTTTGTTTCTTCATTCGACTTAATTTACTCAGGTAATACTCTCAATAATGCCTTTTTAACAAACTGAAACCTCTACAATCCAACTTACTGTTTTAAAGGACGTTTTAAATGTTTTCTAAAAAATTAAAGAACCTGAAACAAAAGCAGTGAAATCATACATTTCTGTTAACACAGAAGTTTCGAAAGATATTATTCATAGTCCTAATGCGTGTCGTTTCCAGTTTGTTTGTCGAATGTCTTGAATTTTCTTACCTCGTGGTCTTTAAAGTAAAGCGATCAGGCATTTGGCGACTGGTCAGTTTCAAATAAAAAGATATAATTGTAATTGTTTTATCAATCGCTTGTATTCTTGTTCATATAGATAACAACATTTATTTTCAAATACATTTGATTAGTATCGCAATTTGGAATATTTTATTTAAGAATCGTTGCAGTGACCTAATTTACTGACAGCTGAAGAGATACAGTAGAAGTGGAAAAAAAAGAACCTGTACGTTACACATCTATCTAGTCTCTGCGACATCTGCGGTCAAAATGAACTTAGAAATCACGCGCGTTTGTCTGTTATCAAATGTTTAGGTGTTTGAATGAGTGTCGTTGCTTGTTGAATTTAAGATATTCAATAAAAGTACAAGACTAATCTCATGTTAATATGTTGTTACTTTACTCTTTTCAAGAATTTAGACATGTTACTATATTCTTTTTCCAAAGCAAAGCAGCAATGGGTGATAAACTGGGATTATATTAATGGTTTTGAACCTAACTAAATTGGTATCATTTACGTTTTATATTTTCATGTAAAGGACGGAACATGCTAAAATGTGATAAGGCTTATATAATATGAATGTAGAAATCTAAAATAAAAAGTAGTCTTTTACATACAAATCATGAAGTGGTCTTTTACGTAATAATTATGAAGTAGTTTTTGTTTTTTTTTGCATACGCACGATAAGATTTATGTACTCTTCAAATCTCAGTGTTGTGCGGGATCGAATTCCATGAAATCATATAGACCTTGTTTTCTGTCAATAACGAGGTAGAACTACCTCGCACAATCGTAAAAATCGGAAAAAATGCAAACTTGTTGTGATGTTGCTATGGTAACGCAAATGTAATGAAAAAGTCAAAGATTCCTTGATCAAGTTCAAACGTTATGAACAATGGAGGAGGTAAATAATCCAGAAGTAAATATAGATGAAATAAAGAAAGATATGATTATTTTTCATGTTTTCTTAAATGAACGAGTTATCTCCCTTGCATTTTACCTAAATTACAAAATAAGATTTCGTTTATAGAATTGGACTTATTTTGTATTTTGACAATATACATCTTATATGGATTGTAAAGTAGTACCAACTACAAAATATTGCGGAAAAAAATTCTTACGTATGTTTTTGCTATATATAATAACCAATTTATTTGTTCGAAAGAGATAGAGAAATATTGATCATAAAATAAACATTATAACAGTACTGATATCTTAAGAATTGAAAACAGCCTACCATACCATCAGACATGAAAGCCGAAATTTACGAAATATCTTTAAGCAGGTTTGATGGATCAAACTGTTGACATATGCTAAATACGCCAAACTGTGAAATAACGTATTCATGATTTTAGTATGGCACCAGGAAATCCAACTGACCAATCAGAGAGCTGCATTTTCAAGTACTATTTATAGCTGCTATTTTTCCACTTGGGTAATCTATACGCAGCATTTTTACAATGATCATATACCGTAAAAATCACACTATTTCTGAAATCAAATGCAGCTTTTAATCAGACATGTCCTTGAGAATGTCACAAACTACATCAAAAGTTAATTTAAATATATTTTGTATTTGATATTTTTGTTTTATTTAAAACTTTAGATTTTACACATGGATACTATGATAAAGTCCAAATAAAATGCCACCATTATGCAAATGAAACTGCTATCATTTCGCAATGTTTCGGAAATGTTAAAATTATGAATGTGTTTCAAGGAAAAGAAAAATCGTAGTTTTTCTGATATTTAAACAAAACCTACGAGTATTAAATTAAATCCGAATGTATAACTTCCAGCACTCAACCAGACCATTGGTGCACAGATCTTTAAAAAGATATATGTACCTATTTCTTCGCTTCCCTTTGCTGCGTTATCATCACTTGCTGTTGAATGTTCACCAGCATCTAATTAAGTAAAATGAATAATCAGTATAAAATCATATTAAAAAGGAGTGTATTAAAACAATGAAAAAATCCAATAGAAATAGCCCAGTTGCCAGAACGCAGCACTCGGACGAAATCCACAGTATTGCGTAACTGTACAAATGTGTGAATGAATGACTTTTTAGTACAACATAACATAGACAAAGTAAAACAATTAGAAAACAAGGCCAAACAAACAAATAAATAAACAAAGGGCGATGACTTGGAACGGTCAGCATCAAAAATGCCACTTGTGAGTTTAATCCTTAGTCATCATGCAGATCACATTTATGAAGAAGATATATATATGGATTCTGCACAAATGGCTTTACGGAAAGCTGTAAGAAGCATTGAATGTCGGTACATCTGTCACCCGTCCATCCGGCATAATTTCTTTAAATAACATCTACTCCAAATAATCCACAGTCAATTTGAATCAAAACCTACAGGGATGGTCCTTGGGTAGGCCCCGCTCAAAATTCCTTCAAATCTAAGTAACCAATGCAAAATATTGGTTGTCATGGCAGTATGAAAGAAACTCTGAAAAATCTTCTCATCAGAGTTACCCATGTCCGATTTCAAAAGAATTTCTCAGCAATGTTTTTTTGTGTGTGACCTTCTTTTAAGTGCCGGCAGGCTTTAATGACCGCAAGACACGGGGCTTGTTTCTTCTGTATTGCTGTATGGAAAACTTGGATAATCTTCTCATCTAATACCTCTAGACTAATTTTTAAAATAATTGTACGTAAATGTGTAGTTAGATGTATATATATATGCACTGTTTGTATCTTTATTCGACTGAATTTACTCAGTTTATACACCAATGATCGCCTTTTTTACATACTGAAACCTATAAAATCCAACTTTTTTAAAGCAGTGAAATCATACATTATCGTAATTAAGAACAAAAGGAAAGTATTTTTGATTGGTAAAGTATAATTCCTAATTAAGCATGGTCCATTTGAAACAAGCAAAATTGCCTACATTTATTTCCGTCCATTTCAGTTTAAAACGATAAAGAATAAATATCGGACTCAATGAAGTAAGATAATGTAAAGAGTGTGGACTTTTCCTTTCAGTTCACCGTCGATTATGCAGTCAGACACGATTTAACCTACATCTCTACGGACAAATTATTGTCAGCTTATTCTTCGAAAAGCTGGACCAAGTTACTCGAAATATTTTAACAAGTGATGAAGCTTACGAACGATTACATGTCTTTGCTTTATTTTGACAATTAAGAGGATTTAGTGTTAGGGATTATGGACACTAAAAGCTCTTTACTGTAAATTCAAATCATCTAACTAGTGTCTCCCATCAAGACTAATATGTCGATGAAATTTTAACTAGCAGTTCAAGTTCCGGAAAACTGGACCAAGTTCATGGTTGTGATGAATAATTAGATAACCATCTTTCTTTTTATATATGTAAAACAATCATTGTTAAAATGTTCAATCGATCCATATTTATAGGTACAAACTTGTTTTTTGAATGCATCCAAACTGAAACGCCACTCAGAACATTTCTCACCAGCTATTTAATAGAATACCGTGTCCTAAATAGCCTTAGTCTTAAGAAAACAAAAATGAGTATGTATGTGCAAAATGTACAAAATGCACATAATACAAAAATATCTGGAAAGGTGATCCCTCGGAAGCACCGAGAACAAGGCAAACAGTGAAAATTGCAGACTCGGTTGGATTGAGTCTGTTCATGAGCACAATAGTCAATATTTTTAAACTTTACCCCTCCCCCTCTTATGAACAGTATAATCAAGTTTTGTCCATGGTGATTTTTGGGTTCCCACGACGAAACATTTGCTTTTGCGAGGGCGTATCAATTGCAATGTCTACTGAATTCAATTTTACGCATGTGAAGATCTCCTAAGTGTCCTTACAGGTTGAAAGCTCTTTTGTGTTAGTGCATTATACATATTTTTCTGGAAAAAAAAACCATAAAACAATATTGTTGTACCTACTTCATTTTGAATTATAAAAAGAAACAATTACACACTTAAACAATACCAAACCTACAAAAAGGCTGTACAGATATAAAATTTGATATGATCGCATCCTGAAACACTAGGTGATGGCATATATATGTACTTCACCGTTTGTGTTAAACATGTATACAGTTTGTGTACATAAGGACTAACATAATATTAAGTAAATGAAAATTAGTAAAATCGTTTGAAAGAAAAGTTATCGTATATAAATAAACATGATAAAGTGATATAAAAGCATTTGAATCTACATTTATATATAGTAATTTTGACCTTATCTGTTTGAGTCTGGCATATTTCTTTAAAGGTAAAATCATCCCCTAAACTAATCATAAAGCTGATGGCGCTTTAACAATCGTAGACACTTAAAAACAATTGATTACAAAAAGTAAAAAACATGAAGTTGCCATGAGAAGAACACCTGCATAGAATCTATCTTACTGAGTCTATGCCACTGAAAGAATTTAAATAGTGGATAGCAAATTTATCATGTACACTCCTTTATTTAATATATGAGGAAGTATGCATATTTTCGCGAAAAATGATACATTTTGAGACGGTCCTCCGACGAAACCGTCGGCGGTAAAATTATACAGGTTACATATCCGTTTCGACAATGTTTGAATTTAATTTATAAAAGTTATTTCATTAAAATATCTTGTGTCTGGAACATTCTACAATTATTTGAAGTTAATGAAAAACATAGACATTTTACGTACGGAAAAGTACGGAAATACAGCTTTTTATCTTACCCTTTCACCGGTAGACGGGCGACATGCGATACGACATTATGAAAATATCGCCTTGTATTGTCGAGTGTCACTTCGCGTGCCGTGTATCGTTTGGAATTGTCATGCGTCGATCCTCACCCAAACCCGCGACATACGATAAGACATTTGCAAAATGTCGCTTCGCGTTGTCGAGCGTCGTTTGTGATTACCGCATGTCGTTTGATAATGTCGCCGTCGCGTTTGCAGGGTCGACAAACGACAACGCGAAGTGACATCGCGAGATATAGCCGGGGAGCCAAGGCATGAAAAAATGGATTTACCTGTCCGGTCATGCTATAGTCAGTTTCTATACATATTATGAAAGTACAAAGTCTCGCGGATCAGAATAATCGGGCCTGCAAAACAAAAGCTCTTGCGAAATTTGAGAATATCAAGGGGAGATAACTCTGTATATTTGCAGTTTTTTAAGATTCAAATCGTTTTTTACTAACAAAACATGGCATCATGTTTCTAAAATCAGTTCAAATATATATATTTCAACATTGCTTTTACGCATAAGACTAATGCTTGAAAAATACGCAAAATGTACTCATTTTATGTACATTTTATTATAAGATTGGCACATAAAATACCAGAGAATAAAATAAAAATATTTAACCTAAAATTTACAGTATGAAGAATTAACCTTTAAAATGGTCTTATTTTTCAAAGTCATTTATTAATACGGCTGCGAAACAGTCTGTTAGAATAGAAAATCATCTAGATACTCTAGTTCAGGTTTGGCTAAGAAATACGCAAATCCGGGGTATTTTATGTACCCCATCCCACTTTATATAATGCAAAAAAATGTATAATAAAAATATTTGACCAACAACCAAGAAGATATATTCTTTTTATCACGTATACAATATAATCTATATTTTGGACCATATAAAGCTTGATGAGGGGTATTTAAAAGATTTTAAACAGAAAAGGGGGGTAGGAAAACCTATGTATTTTACAACCGATAATTAGAATTAACAACCCGTTATTAAATAAGAGCAACACTAATGAAAGGCGATGAAACCTTTTCTTGCAAACTATTCATTTGGAAAGTAATTTATTTAAATACTCTTTCGTGCAATCTAGTTCGGTTTTGGGTAAGAAATACTTTATATAATGCAAAAAAATTTATTATAAAAATATTCGACCAACAACCAAGGAGATATATTCTTTTAATATCACGTATACAATATAATCTATATTTTTGACCATATAAAGCTGGATGAGGGGTATTTAAAAGATTTTGAATAGAAAAGGGGGGTAGGAAAACCTATGTATTTTACAACCGAAATTTGGAATTAACTATCCGTTATTAAATACGAGCAACACTAATGAAAGGCGATGAAACCTTTACTTACAAACTGTTCAGTTGGAAAGTAATTTAATTAAATACTCTTTCGTGCAATCTACTCCAGGCGTGGCTAAGAAATACGCAACACAGGGCTATTTTATGTACCCCACCCATTTTATATAATGCAAAAATGTATAATAAAAATGTTCGACCAACAACCAAGAAGATATATTCTTTTTATCACGTATACAATATAATCTATATTTTTGACCATATAAAGCTTGATGAGGGGTATTTAAAAGATTTTGAATAGAAAGGGGGGGGGGGGGGGGGGGGGGTAGGAAAATATGTATTTTACAACTGATGATTAGAACAAACAACCAGTTATTTACCATTTAATAAATACAAGCATTAATAATAAAAGGCTAACTATTCATTTGAATGTAGATTATTTAAATACTCTTTTGTGCAATTTTATCAAAATTGTGAAATTGTAGGGGTATGAACATTACCCCACCCATCTAAAACTACATATAAAATGTGATTGATCGATCAATACAGTTTTAACAAATTGACAAAGTATAAATGCTTGCTTCGGGGTTGTACACATCTGTTTTTACCTTTCTCATGATAAACAGATAGATGGAATGTAGTTCTAATGTGTTGAATGTAATGTAGAAATCTGTCATAATGTGTAACTTTAATGTTTATAAAATGAGACATTTTGAATAATCTTTACTGTTCAGAAGATTTTAAAACTAATTAATGTAATGATAATTCATTATATCACTATTCAAGAAATTTTACAAATCGTACAGAAAAGTCGTAATTATATCCCTCAAACATATATAATTCAAAAAGATTCTATCAGAGTTTTAGCTCACCTGTCACTTAGTGACACAAGGTAAGCTTTTGTGATCGCCCTCGTCCGTCCGTCCATACGTCCGTCCACAATTACTTGTGAACACGATAGAAACCACATTTTACTATTGATTTTAATCAAACTTGCGCGCAACATGTATAAGAGCTAGGAGACGAGGGAGGAAATCTACTGGCCACCAAGAACAAAAAAAGAAGTCAATGCAACCTTTCAGGGTTATGCATTGGCACTGGAATGCAGAAGGACTCCTCAATAAGAAAATGAATTAGAGAACATATTGTTTGATAAGGACATTCAGGTCTGCTGCATCGAAGAGATTCACCTTAGCGAGGACAAATTTTTCAATGTTAAGAGGCTACCAGTGGTTCCGTTGTGACAGGTTGGGTAGGAGCAAGGGAGGAATCCTAACACTGATGAGAAACAACATAGCAACTTGTACTGGTATAAAATCTCACTTTGAAAACTGGCCAAATCCCATAATGGGTTCCAGAGTTAGGGCCCCTTAAAGAGCCAAAAGTTTTTTTTTGTTTTGGCTTGTGAACAGGGGGGTAGAGACCACATTTTGCAAATTATTTTAATCAAACTTGCACATAAATTCTATTGGCATAATATCTCATTTCCTGTCAAAAACTGGCGAGATCCCATAATGTGTTCTAGAGTGATGGCCCCTTAAAGGGCCAAAATTTGCCATGTTGGCTTTTGCAGCCACGCAGGCACTTCACTTATAGTTTGATTTGAAACAAACTTGCGAAATATCTTTAACAGCAATAAATTTTGCATTCCATGATGACTTCATCAGATTAAATCATAGGTTCCAGAATAACGACCCCTATTTGAACCCCGAAAGTGCCAAAATTTGTTAATTGTTACATTATGAACGCTGCTAGAACGGACATTTTACGTTTGACTTTAACCACACTTACGGCTTAAGTCACAATACGATCTCGGTTCAGTTCGAAAACCGATTTGATTGACCGTTTAGCCATAAAGAGGTTTCATTTATGCTTTGATCTGACACTTGCAAACTTGATCATCTTTAGGCCAAGTTTGAAACTGGATTATGTGAGGTCAAAAACTAGGTTATCAGGTCAAATAAAAGGAAAAGCTTGATAGCAACGTAGAGGCCACATTAATGATGCTATCTTCATGAAATTTCTTCAGAATGTTTGTCTTGATGATTCCTATGCCAAGTTAGAAACTGGGTCATATGGGATTAAAAACTAGGTCACCCGCTAAAATCAAATGAAAAGTCTGTTAACATTCTTGAGGTCATATTAATTACCCTATCTTCATAAAACTTGGTCAAAATATTTATCTTGATGATCCCTAGGCCAAATGCAACAGGTGAACGATATACATGACCCTTTTTTTTCTCAGAAAATGCTAGTATACGTCTTAGATAATCTAATTTATTAACTTATTGAATGGCTTGTTTGTCATTACTTATAAACTACCTAGTATATTACTCTATGCCTGGATGACAAACAACAAATAATTTTGACTATTGATAGGCAAGCCCTTCAATTAGTGTTTTATTACATGACATTAGAATTAAACATTTGTAGTATTTTTTCACGAATTGAACAACAAAGTGCCATGAACCAAGTATTTATACAAAGAGTCATATCATTTTAGATAACATTTACTTGTTTGGCACTAAAGGCTAGAATAGTAATTTGAATTTTATTTATATGCGGTCCATCTGGAGCACAATTTTAGTTACACATTCCTGCAATACTAACGACAAATAGTTACATCTGTAGATGATTTTTTATTCTAACAGACTGTTTCGCAGCCGTATTAATAAATGACTTTGAGAAATAAGACCATTTCAAAGGTTACTTCTTCGTACTGTAAATTTTAGGTTAAATATTTTTATTTTATTCTCTGGTATTTTAGGTGCCAAATCTTATAATAAAATGTACATAAAATGAGTACATTTTGCGTATTTTTCAAGCATAAGCCTTATGCGTAAAAGCAATGTTGAAATATATATATTTGAGCTGATTTTATAAACATGATGCCATGTTTTGTTAGTAAAAATGCGTTTTGAATCTTAAAAAACTGCAAATATACAGAATTATCTCCCCTTAATATTCTCAAATTTTGCAAGAGCTTTTGTTTTGCAGGCCAAATTTTTCTGATCCGCGAGACTTTGCACTTTCATAATATGTATAGAAACTGACTATAGCATGACCGGACAGGTAAATCCTGTTTCTAGGCACTTTTCGCACTTTTGGCTCCCTGGCTGATAACGAAATGACATATCGACAATGCAATACGACT
>NW_026460880.1:0-1474 GCF_021730395.1 Mercenaria mercenaria | reverse complement strand
GATCAACAATTAGAAAAAAAAGTAGTCACCAACAGAAATAAAATTACTTATAACCACAGCAAAAACAGTTTACCATTTTTTTAAATAGGTTAACATCCTAACAAAAATGCCGGGGTTCTATCCAACCGGTAACAGGACGCCTAGTTATTCCAAATTTACTATCCTATAGGGGGTTCCTAGTGTCCGGGATCAAATTTTAAAATATTGTATCGCCTTGCAGTGATATTTTAACCTACCAAAAAATGATACAATAAATTTATTTCCTTACAGTATTCTAAAATAAAAGATCGCCGAACAGCTTTGAAAAACATTTGCGGAGAGGCTAGGCTAATGTTTCGACACTTTAAAAGCAGGTTAGCGTCGTTTACCGACATCTGCAAATTTCCTTTTAAAAATTTCCTTGGCCCCCTACTTGAGAGGGGGCTTTTCGAGAATTTGTGACCAGCAGGCATCTATAATCTGCATCAATTTTATTTAAATTTATTGGGTAAAATCATGTACATTTAAATTGTATTTCCATAATAATGCTTACTATGGGCAATGAACAATTTGATGAATCCTGGTCACCTCGAGTAAGAAAAGCTGCCTAGCCTTTATAATCTTTGTGATAACCCAACTGGCCATTTTATTTTAAAAACACAGGCATAGTGAAATCATCTTGTTTAGTGCCACAAAATAAATTTCATAATTTCCCCCGTATGTTTTGGATTCACTCCGGGTAAAAAAACGACTTATTTCAGTGAAAGTTTCAAATATATTTGAGAACTTCATTTAAAAGCTTTTTAAAACGGTACTTACCAAATCAAAACATTATTACAAGTCCCCAGACACCTTCATCGTTGAACAAAAGGTAGTTAACAAAATAAACTTCACATGCTTTCCCCCTTTTCACTTTTGAAATCCGAAACCGAAACATAGCGAAGGGAAATTAGCTTAGTTTCCCAAATTTTTAAAAAAAATTTAAAATCTAGACAAAACCCGGACAAAGTACCAAATTTGCACAAAAGTAGTTTGACAACACAAGACTTTTGGCTGTAAGGCCAAGGTCACACCCTTGAATTTATTTTTAGAACATTCAAAATGCCGCCATTAAACAAAAAAGCTATTTTATAAAAGTTAGTTTTTATCTTATTCTTTATACATATTATGGGCCAAAATGATTCATACCCACCTTAAAAGTCAAGTAACATTTGCAGAAATGAAGTCATTTTCACGTCCGTCTGTTTGTAATCCGCGTCTGTATTCAAAATGCGTTTATAAACTAAAACTGTGATTATAAACTATAAGATGGCCCCGCAAAGTGCAGCTTGACTTAATTATTTATTGGTGCAGCTGAAAAAATTCTGTCTGTCTGTCTATTTTTGGTGAAAACATGTTATAATTTATTCTCCGTCTGTCCCCCGTCCGTCGCAATTCATATATTTCAGAACAGCTTTTGGTTAAATCTTGGTTTTTTTTAAAAAAAAATTTTTTC
>NW_026460879.1:0-1935 GCF_021730395.1 Mercenaria mercenaria | reverse complement strand
TGGATAAATGGTATACAATATATAAATGGTAAAACATTTTTGACTGTTTCACACAGTTTCTTTAATCATGTATGAGGTTTGAACTCAGGTTTTAATTGTTGCCCTCTACTACGATCTGTCAGACTTATTGTCACATGGTGCTGGAGATGCACTTGGCCTAACATACTAAAGTCCTAAATCTACCTCGAGTGAAATGGTTTCAGTTGTATGACCCATGGCTGTATTTGACATTGTTGTACTTTGGACATTTCACAGACTATGTATGGATTGCTTTTAACTGATGATGATTTTGTTTTATTTCAGTGAAATGGGTTGGTGTAGGCCAAGCCAGGGCATCAATAATAGAGCTATTTTGATGACATAGAGCAGCTCAAGTAGATCATGGGTTAAGAATTCCAAGATGTTATTCGGGAAGATTTTGTCACTTATTTATGAATTTCCTAGTGTAGTTAATCATGTATGATGTAACAATGGGTATATCTGATTATTTTTAGAGGGTCATATACATCAATGCATTGAAAACTGTGGTTTTATATAGATAATAAGACCCCCCCCCCCCCAACACAAACTCTTTGTGAGCTTTTTATATAGTCTGTGAATCAGATAATTGGCTCAGGTTTTATGTTATTTTATGTGGTTTTAATCTTGATTGATTGGAGATGTATATAAATGTGTTTCTTGGTTATTGTAAAATATTTTTATACATTGTCTACATATATATATATATTACAAAAACCTAGTAGTAGTTGTAGATCTGTAATGGAATGAAATCATGTATTAATAATTCTGGTGACAGTTTTTACATACATTGAATTATATAACACTGTTTTAACACTAAGTTTGCATATATTTTTTTCAGTGAGGTTAAAGTCTTTCCCACTTTTTAAAAAGAAATACAGGTCAGAATAGTGATGTGATATCTGGAATACTTTTTAATTTGGTTTCAGTTTTAGATACTTTACATATGTATGAATCTGAAATTTCTTTGTCGCTGTTTACACCGAAACCAAAATGGTTCTTAGATTTAGGATAGAATTGATATTCTAGTGAAAAAATTCCATCAATGCCTATCTTAAAATTTTATTTGAATGATTTGAAACCTGTCTCACATATTTTTATGCCGCCAGTGCTGAGGACCCAGTAATGCTCCTGCGTTTACACTAGTCTGTGTTGTGTGTGATCTGTAAATGGTCATACAATTTCTGTCCAGTAAAACTAAACAGTTGCATCATGAATTGAACTTGAGCATATTGTTGGGACATTTATATCCAATTATTTTATATTTGATTAAATGCCCCTTGGATGCAACATTCTGTACCTTGTGTACAGTTTTCATCCAATATAAATGAATCTTTATATGCCCATATTGTCAGGACTTGCATTTCTCATTTATTCAAATTCGCTTCTTTTTGAACTTTGGGTTTGTCTCTGATCCAATTACAGAAAATCTGTATGTATGACATTGCCAAGAAATAGCTGTGTTATATTTTTAGCAATTAATTCAAGGAATGTACTGTCAGTTTCTTTTAGTGGTGGAATTTTGTTTACATAATTATGAGTTTTATATTATTTTAGAACATTGGTAAAATTTGGGTTGAAACAAATAAATAAAATAGGACTGTGTTTGATGTACTTGTGCTATATCAGATTTGGTTAGTTAATTTGTATGTTTCTTTATGGTTCAAACTTCTTGTGTCAAACCCGGTATTGTTATATTATTGTTAAAACATTTTATTTTTGTATCACTCATGTGTTCATATTGTAATTACTACATTTTACAAAGAACTGTGGAAGCTTTGATGATAGTCTGTCCCGTCCTTGGTGAATTCTCAATGTTTTTTTTTGTTTTCTCAACGTTCCTATTTTCATTAAAAGTCGTTTCATTTACGTCCACCATGATTGTTTCCATTTTGTAACTAGTAAACATTTCCTTCT